>NW_019417110.1:89806-121693 GCF_000390285.2 Anoplophora glabripennis
ACACGTGACACATGTTTTTCGACATAATTTTAACCCCTGTACATAATTACAGAAAGAATGATCAAAAATTTGATGTTTAATAACACATTAATAGCGATTTCCTGGTAAACGGTTACATTTATCGGCTTGAACAAAGAGTACATATTTTTTTCTGATATTGTTTCTCTTTTCAATAATGTTTAAATTTCTGTGATGTCTAGCAAGAGAAAAAAGTTAAGAACCAAACAAATTTTGAGTTCTAGGTAAAGTGCCCTCTAGCGGCGCATAATGAAACTTTTCTCTGACTGGTCCAATAGAGCTTCATCTACTTAGTGGGTGTGCCAAATGAGAGACTAATCGAACATGAATTAAATAAGTTATTTGAATAAAAAAATAAAAAAAATGAACTTCGACAAGCTGTAACTTGCGAACAATTGGCAATTCGAAAAAAATTTTCATTACATACTGCTATTATTTTAATCCATAAAATTACCACCCGGAGTTTCCTGACGGAGTTTCAAAACAACATGTATTTCCCTGCAGCTGCACGCGCTAAACTTTATTAACGATTTTTTTACTTCGGCTTGTGGAAATCGGCGGATTATATTTTTCCCAAAATAAAAAAAAATCTACCGCGCTCGAGAATGCCGAGGTGACGTTTTTTTTTGCAACTTTGTGACCTTCCGACTGCCTTACGTCACGCTCAAATCGTCAGATTATTAAAATGCACACTTTTCAGCATGTAATTAACCCATCTTATCTTAATCTTACGCGCTCGAGTATTTCCAACTATCGATTTTTTTCTTTACTATTTTGATTGGCTGCCCTACACGCGCGGCGCGGCCTTATATAGAGGACTTAGATATGGTGGAGGTACTCAACAGGGTGCAAGGTATCCATCCCCCATATGTTAATCTGCTGCGCTTGAGTAACTCCCAAAATCCCCTCTTGGGCTCCCCTACTATTAGTAACAATGCTTGAAACATGTAAATAAATGATACGTAAATGTCTTATACCTACAAGTGTGAAACTTTGTAGAGTGATCAATTATACCTAAAAATACAGTATAATGATAGTATACCGCGTCGGAAGCGGAGCCATCAAGAGTCTACCACTCTCGGAAGGTGTTGAAAAATTAACTTTTTTTACTTATTTCTACAAGGCTAATTATTTTTCTCAAATACTTTAGTTTATAAGAGAACCAAAGAAAACAGTCTACCGATCATCTAGGGGTGGAAAGCCTTGATAGACGGAATGGAATGCACGATCTCCCGAGGGCAGTCGCTGCGCCAATCCGTTGTAAATCGCTATTAATTAAGTCATGTCGGTATTAAATTAAAATCTACAAAGTTGTTTTTTTGTCTATAAGTAGTTTACGATAATTGTCGTCAAATAAACGTTTTCAACCTTGATACAAATTGGCTAAAGTTTAGGTAGACGTGGCTAAAATTTTTGCGCGCGAGGTTTTTTAAAATTCCTAATTTAAATAATAATGATTTTTTGAGCTTGCACCATTATTAAAACGTACGATATTAGTAATAACGAGCAAGATTTTTGCTATTATAAAATTAGTAAAAGTTGAAAATAATTTTTTTTTTCAAATAACTGACCTTTTTCTTTTTTAACGTTGGATAATTAAATTTATTTATCTTTTACTTATAATTTATATCCATGACGTTTACCAAAGCTGCACTGGTGAGCAGCTAGCACCAGGGTTATCGACTTTGGATTAGCAGTAAATACTAATTGGTACAAAAAAAAAAAGAATATGCTGAAACCTGGTAATTTACAATAAAATTAGAAAAAACTTGAAAGTGGAGTTATGTAACTTGAAGTGTTCTGAAAATACTACAACGTACTAAGAAAAAAAATTATCAATAGCTATGAAAAAACAAATAGATAACATTCTGCCTTTTTTTTTGCCAATTTAGTGCAATTCACTAATGGTAGTTTGGTTTGCGTTTATTTTAAGGATTTAGGTTTAACTGATAAAACGACTAACCTTGAAACCGATATAAAAGTAAGGAAATGATCTGGTGACACAACGGAAAAGGAATATAGAACAATCATAGATAGAAGAACGGAACGCCAAGGAAATTTAAAAAGAGGTCAAATGACAACTGCCAAGTTAACTTTTGTTTTGCTAATTTTTCACGATCAGGATTGTGGCAGAATTTTCATGATTTTCGATAATAAAATAACAAGGAAATACTAGAACATATACTAGTTTACAATTAAAAATACTAAATACTATAGACTAAATTCAAAAGATCAAGAAGGGATGAAACCCCGGAAAGGCCAGAGCCGAGACAAACATATTTAGGGAGCAGGTATAAAATCTTTTGAATACCCTGAAAATGATCAGACACAGCAACCCGTTGATCCACAGAGGCTGCCAGCAGATGCAGGCGGCCTAGACATCAACTTCTGGACGCAGGGTGAGTCGAAATTTCAGGACCGCCAGAATCAAGAACCAAAAACGACGACATACACACACACACATCTCCTCCCTACTTCCTTACCCCTCTCCCCTCCCGCGTTAGCTTAATAGCCATCTTAACACAGTGCTTCCTAAGCTGCATAGCTGCGTGACCTCACCCACACACGACACCCCCCAGGGCGGGGGTTTACTCAGATGAGCCGATGAGAAAAGAAGAACTCCAGAAGAAAGGGCCCTTTCCGGCTTGGCCCAGCCAGGACAGGAAAAGTCACCACGAATTAATCGGCGGTCCGAGACGACGGAGAAAGGGCCTATATCTACGAGGTGTCCGGGCCTACAGCGAAGAAGTGGGTAAAGAGCTATAATCTCGCTCGACCCCGCTACATCCGAAGTCATATATCCAGCCAAGGATATTGGCTCTCCTTTTGAATAGCCAATAAAATCATCGAGATTATTTTGTTATTTAATTTTAAAAAACATACAACAAAACATTTTATAAATAATAATATAGGATTGAATAATAAATAATTATGAAATTAATGTATTGCAGCTGTTTATAATAAATATTTCAATAGTTTGAAAGCAGCAGTCATTTCAATAAAGTTCCCGCGCAAAAACTTTAGCCACGTCTACCGAAGCTTTAGCCATCTTATATCAAAGNTGTCCGGGCCTACAGCGAAGAAGTGGGTAAAGAGCTATAATCTCGCTCGACCCCGCTACATCCGAAGTCATATATCCAGCCAAGGATATTGGCTCTCCTTTTGAATAGCCAATAAAATCATCGAGATTATTTTGTTATTTAATTTTAAAAAACATACAACAAAACATTTTATAAATAATAATATAGGATTGAATAATAAATAATTATGAAATTAATGTATTGCAGCTGTTTATAATAAATATTTCAATAGTTTGAAAGCAGCAGTCATTTCAATAAAGTTCCCGCGCAAAAACTTTAGCCACGTCTACCGAAGCTTTAGCCATCTTATATCAAAGATAGAAGACGTTCGTTGACAATAATTATTGTAAACCACCTATCGACAGAAAATCAACTTTGTAGATTTTAATTTAATCCCGGTATGAGTTATTTATTCAGAGCGACTTACAGCGGATTGGTGTAACGACTGCGCTCGGGAGATCGTGCATTCCATTGCGTATATCAAGGCTTTACACCCTTAGATGATCGGTAGACTGTTTTCTTTGGTTCTCTTATAAACTAAAGTATTTGAGAAAAAAAATTTGCCTTGTAGCAATAAATCAAAAAAGTTAATTTTTTTAACACCTTCCGTGAGTCGTAGACCGCCGCGGTAGACTATCGTTATACTGTATTTTTAGGTATAATTGATCACTCTAAAAATTTCACACTTGACATAAGACATTTATGGCATAAGACATTTACGTATTATTTATTTACATGTTTCAAACATTGTTACTAATGTTTGCCCCCACATTGGCGCGGTAGACTGTTGTTCCGTTTACTTGCGGTATCAAAACAACAAAATAAAAAAAAATCAGCTTTGTAGGAATAATTACATCAATAGTGTCGCTGCCTCCCGGGCTATATTCATAGAAAATATAGTACTAACGTAGAATGAAATGTCCCTAATATTGCCACTAAACCGCGAAACAGCGCCACGTAACGTTTTGGAACCTTACTACTACTTAGTTCCTAATGAGTAGGCAACACTTTATACTTTGTGAACTGATTACAGCGCCATCTATCGTATGGAAACGACTTCTCACTTATATCCTATATATTATATTATTTTAAAAGTAAACCCTTATACAAATAGGAATAGTCAAGTGTCAATACTTTTGAGAACAGATTATTTAAACAGAAAATGTAGCGAAAAACTAATATTCAGTACTTTTCTAATTCACTTCTGCTTTGATAATGAAACTAGAGGTTTCAGAAACGTCATAGTGTCATTGTGATGTGTATTTGTTTTTCCAGTGCGTAACCAGACTTATACATGTAGATGTATGTCTCTGGCATCTCATTAGGCTTTTTTTCGCGAGTGAAGTCGTATGTTGTAGTATGTGTAGTATGAGTGAATATTACGTTTTTGCGAGAATAGTCAGTCATTTAAACTACTATGTGACGTTACAAGTTTAGATCAAATGACTGAACTCTTCACCCTTCAGCTGAATATTCTGTTGGTATATTCAACTAGTATTGTCAGCCGGTAACTTAACCTTTTTCTTTTTGACATTTTGTTTGAATGAGGATAAAAATCGTTCAGCAGAATGATGGATTCTGATACGGCTGTGGAAGTGGTCAGTTTAAATTTAAACTTTAGAGTTAAGATGTTTTAGTAAACGTAGACGTTGAAACAGCAAATATTTTACTTAATGGTAAGATTAATTTTTTATATGGGACATATTTGCGATCCACTTTGCTTCAGGATTATCCTCCTTTTTTGTGACCTAGGCCAGATAATATTGGTGGAATCATTTGTTGTTCAGGTCTTTTTCGTATGAATTACATAAAAAACCGAATATATGATATGATTCACTAAACTTATAACATACATAAGGAACATCATCATCCTCATTCCACAAAAATATCAAAAAATATAGAGCCATGTCACAATTTCTGTTTTGTAGCCATTGACATAAATGACCAAATTCCATTCTCTTACGATAACGATTATGTCGAATATTCGCATATCTTGCAACATCAGAATCTACATACTTTTCACGCTTTTTAAATTTGCCACTTAAAAATATTCCAAAGAAAGCATTGATATATTCCTTCAGTTTTATTTGAAGCAAATACATATATTATATAGTGTGATAACACCAATTCCCACAACACTAGATTACTGGAAGCAATAAAGGATGACAAATTATGGTTACTGGTTAGAAGTTAGAACCCATATGTCAAAGTCGTCAAAGTACATACGACAGGCTGCACCACTGAATAGTGAATAGTGAATATATACATTTTCACGATCTGTTCAGGTTAGACAAGGTTAGAAATAAGATTAAAAAAGATAGAAACAGTAACTACAAGTCAGACGTAGTCACCAATATTCACTCGCGAAAAAAAGCCTATTATTAGGCAAAAGTTTTCAGTATTGACACTTGACTGTCCCTATCGATACAAGGGTTTATTTTTCCAGTTTTTTTTCTTCAAACTATGGCAAACTATCCAAATTATAACAAACATTTATAATGCCACAAATAAATACGGACAATTTCTTCTTATTTATTATTTTATTATATTATAGTATTTTTCAAATTTTGACATTTGCCAAGATATACTTAGTAAATGGTTTTGATAAGGAAATAAAACATTTTTTAATAATTTTAAGTTTATTTTGTATCTACAAGAAATCCTAATTGATTTATACAGAATGCTGTTATGCATGTACCTACTATTAAAACAATTTCTTGTTATGTATTTAATTGAAAGTAAAAACGACAACAATTTAATTCATTTGCTTCATAAACTTGATAAGTTGGCAAGTAAGCTATAAAAATATAAAAATTATGCCTGAACTGTTATAATAATCTCACTTTCCGGAGAGTATAACCGAATATTTGTACAATATTGGGTTAAATTCAATAGTTCATATAGTTTGGAACTTTCAAACCATAGAAAACTTAATATTAACAGTATATTTTCTATGTCTCAAACTGAATAAAGAAAGCAATTCACCACCATTAAAAATTTTGTAACCATCTAAGTATCAAAGGTTTCATAAAATATTAGTTGGAGTTTATCATCATACACATAATTATTTTTATCTATATTTAACTTAAATAATATGTAATTACACGCACATTTTCTAATTGATTAATACAAGTAACACGAGTATGAGTGTTCCACTTAATGTTGGTAAAGATATAGGTTTGGTTTTTAATAAAACTATATAACTTAAAACTTACACATCGTATTCCCAGTATAATATAATAACAAATAGAAAACTCTTAAGCACTAAATAATTATAAACACAATTCTTGCAATACTATAATTTACAATTTTCAGAGGATAACCTAAGGAACCAAAGATAACGAAAGCCAAACTTCAAATACGTGCAAAGTCCAAACTGCATTACCACCCAACCCAAAATGACAGGGTTAGCATTCTCTGCGCCATCTTTTATTTTGGAAGCTAACTAACTTGTGACGCCGCCATGACAGTTTCATTATTCATATGTTAGATTTCATTCTACGTTAGTACTATATTTTCAATGGCCATAGAAAATATAGTGCTATATTAATGAAGGCTCTACGATATAATGATGAAATTTGAAATACAGCATAACAATCGCTAAAAATACCTGAAACCGTTAGGTACGTTTTCTGCAATGTTATTCTGTCGTTTTTTGGTTTGGGAAATCGTAGATAGTATACGTAAGTCGTTTTTTTACTATAAAAAAATATTCTTTTCGTATATAACTAAAATACATAATTCAGCTTCATCCTTTTGTATTTATATATTTTGTATATTTATTTATATTTATTATTTTATCCAACACTTGTATATAATGATACTATAATTTCCTTGGTTTTAAAGGAATAATGTGGCCTATAACTCACCAGTAAGTTATGAAACCCTTGGTTACAGACACAATTTAGGTTGACACTCGCATCCTTTGTAATATTTAAAAATACATTCATTTCGTTAAATTACTTTTTCTGAGATTGACAACTTGAAATTTTAAGTTACTTACCGTAACACACTAGTGCCATAAATAACTATTTAATACGTTATTAATTTTTTATGGGATTCAAACTATATTCTGCTTCGGCTTGAACAAATATAAACAAAAAAGAGAGAGACAGAACGTACACCGAGAAAATAGAAATGCAGAACGTATAAGTACCTCATTTGTTGCAAATGAATTCACCTGAACAACATAAGCGACAACAACCCAGTCTTACCTTATTTACACCTCTGAACTAATTAATTGGTTGTAATACTGCTTCCAGTTTATTGAAAAAGAAAAGCATAAGATGGTGGACACCCAATATCTACTAAAGTACATCTGGTTTCACAGAAAACATATTTTTAAATTAGTTGGATAGAGAAAACGACTGAAAAAAATTCAGAAGAATGTTGTCTAGCGTCTTATTTTTTCACGATAATTGGTTTCTGCTTTCAGACTGACATTTTAAAGCGAGACTGAATAGCATTGAAACGGATTTGCCTTTCCTAGTGATCTACATTTATATGTTCATACGGTTTTTGCCTCGTCTAGTACCCTTTTGTGCACAGATGTGTACCCGACTTTACTGTTAGGGTTTTTTGACTTTCGTTCGTTAACGATGAATGTCACTGAAACAATGAAATACGAATTGGTTGGAATGAGAAACTATCTATTTAACTGTATAGGGTGACACAAAAATTAAGTCAAGCCGTGAACCACAGAATTTTTGAGCAAAGATAGTGGAACTTTCCTTATGCCAATTTTTGTTTAGGCGCTTCTTTTTTCAAGATACGGGGTGTAAAAATTACTACTAAGAATAATATTTTTATTAAAATCTCGTAAACGAAGCAAGTCCTAAATAAAATTTCTGTCGGAGTGAAAAAAATAAAATAAAAACAATTCTAGTCTAAAAACACAGCCACTCCATCCAAGATGACCGATCAAATTTTCAAAAAATAACACATTCGCGCCAAATTTGGTATACGGGGGTTTTCGGGGTCATTGATCACGAATCTGAAACCAGACTTACAAAATTTGTTTTCAAAAATGTAGTTTATTATCTGAGATTAGGCAAAAAACTCGTGAATAAATCTTTTACAGAAAAAAGAACAAGTATACCGGGTGATTCAGTTTGATATTCGCGGCTTTGTATCTCTTTTATTTTAACAAATAGCTATAACAAACCCTATATATTTTTAAATCGTCGCTCAAACTCTATCTATCTATCTATCAAATGACATTATCAGATCGTCTCCATAGTAACATGTATCAAAATTGCTATAGTCAATTGTTTTTCTTCAAATGGCACACTATATATTTTTTTATCAATTCTGGAAAATATTTTTTTCTGCGTTCAGCTATACAAGGTGATTCAAAAAACCGCTGACAGACTTCTAGGGCAGATAATACATAAAAATTTAAGACGAAAAATTTTAATAAACATAGGGTCGCAAATGCCTTCTTAACGAGATACAGGGCGTCAAAGTTTCTGTAAAATTAAACATTGTCTGCAATAATTCCAAAATGCCTGAACATTTCTATTTCAAATTTGCTATGCACCTTAAGACCAATGCTTGATGTACTGCTTAAAATTTTATGAGCAGCAGTGTCGTAGAGACGGGGTCAACGTGACCCTTTTTTAAAAATATTTTCTGCGCCACTGATAATTTTGTCAAAAGGGCACTATTTTCGTGTAAAGTGTTCAATTGTCTATCGAATTGGTCTCTTGCAAAATTTGGATTAAAGCAACCATTTTTAAGAGAAACACCTTTGTAGAAAATTTGTAAATCCAATTTTATTTTCATTCATTTTAGTTTCGCATAGTAGGCTTGTGCTATTCAAAATAAAATTAAACATCGCCTGTCACTAATGTCAATGTGTACAAGTGAGTTAAGTAAACTAGATTATAAGCTTCTTTTTGTCATTTTTACGCTTTAATTTTACGGAAACTTTGACGCCCTGTATCTCGTTAAGGAGGCATTTGCGACCCTATGTTTATTAAGACTTTTCGTCTTAATTTTTCATGTATTACTTACCCTACAAGTCTGTCAGCGGTTTTTTTAGTCACCCTGTATAAGGAAGTCTATAGTTTCATTAGAAATATTGCTCAAAAAACAGCAAAAAAGATGAACCCTACTTTCATTAGCTTTATTCTGAAAAATTATAGCCAGCTGCGGAAACAACTGAATTTTAACGTTTCTAAGGAACGGTTTGTCAAAATAATTGACATTTTGTACCTACCTATTATATCTATAACTAATAATTATAACATGAATACTTACAGTAAGATATGATTTTAATTTATGGAAAAGGCTGAAAGAACGCTAACGCTGCCAGGTATTTATAGGTGCCAACATCGTTTCCCGCAGAGACAACTTTCATCAGAAAAATTTTTCGAAAAGGTAGCCAGAAACTTGGCGGCAGATGGAAGTTTTCAAAAGAAAAGAAGAGTTTTTAAACTCAGAAGGGCAAGCGATGAAGAACATTCGATAAAGATGTTAAATGGCCTGCTAGATCTCCGGGTCTCACCCCTATAGATTTCTTTCTTTGGTCTTACCTAAATGATATTTATCTTAAAAACATAATAAGAGTAGAATGCCAGAGATTAAATGAAGAAACAGTAGAATGTGTTTGTAGAGAGGGAGTGATGAACAGAGCTATTCTGTGTTTGGAAACAAATGGAGGTCATTTTGAACATTTGAAATAAGCATTGTTTTAAATTGTTATATTATTATCGTGTTAAAAATAAAATATGTTACTTTAAAAAACATAATAACTTGTTTCCGCAGCTGGTCATTTTTTAGAATAAAGTTACGAGGAGTAGGGTTCATCTTTTTTGCTGTTTTTCTAGCAACAATTCTAATGAAACTATAGACTTCCTTACATAGCTGAACGCAGAAAAAAATATCTTCCAGAATTAATAAAAAAATATATAGTGTGCCATTTGAATAAAATCAATTGACTGTAGCAATTTTGACATATGTTACCATGGAGACGATCTAATAATGTCATTTGATTAGAGTTTGAGCGGCGATTTAAAAATATATAGGGTTTGTTATAGGTATTTGTTAAAATAAAAGAGATACAAGGCCGCGAATACCAAACTGAATCACCCGGTATATTCGAAAAAAAGAAGGTTAGATAGATAGATAGATATTTATTTATTAGTGTTGGTACACAAAAAGTGTTTACACACGTCAAAAAAAAATAATTATAGTAGTAATATAAAATCATTATGAAAAAAAAATAATAATAATAATACATATATAGCACAGTACACCCGCGTATAACAGTGTTGACACGTAACTAGTTCATAATTTAAAAAACAAAGAAAATAGTAATAAAACAATACAAGTACAAGCAATAAATGGTTGTCAAATGTTAAAATAAAATGTTTGTAAGAGGACAACAAAACAAACAAACAGTAAATGGTACATGTTAAAATAAGATTATGAGTAATGTAGTAAGAAAAAAAAACTGAAACAATGCAACTGAAGTGTGCGAAGCTACGTCTAAGATAGTCATATTAGGGTGAGATCACTTTATAAAAATTCTTGCGTAGTATAAAATGCGTTGGTTAATAGAAAGTGTTTTATTTTTCTTTTAAATAAAGTAGGGTTGAGATGACGTACTGGAACTGGTAATGCATTAAAAACTGGATGCCCAGATATGATGTGCCATTACGTGTTTTACTTAAGCGATGAAAGTTTAAGTTTATGTCATTTTTGTTTCTAGTATTATGAAGGTGGATTTGGCTACGGACAGTAAACGACTCTTCATTTTCTTTTACGTACAAAAGGCACTGGAGTATGTAAGTACATGGTAATGTTAAAATACCAGTTTCTTAAACTGTGCTCTGCAGTCATCTCTGATTTTTAAACCCGAAATTATGCGAATGACTTTTCTTTGAGTAGCAAAAGGTTAGAACATGATTGGATAGTAAGGTTATAAAGTAAACAAAAATATTACAAAATGAATTTCGCAATTCTGACCTCAAATTCGTAATCAGTGACCCCGAAAACTCCCGTATAACTATATAAATTTATATTTGAATATGGAAAAAAAATTGTTGTATTTTCCTAGCACTTTTTCGTGAATTTTTGCTATTATTGACCTGTTTTTTGAGGTTAGGAAATTCCTTTGATGTGACACCGGATTCGTCGAATAAAACTACGGATAACATATGTTGCATGAAGAGTACAGACAACTTTTTTTTTGTGTGGCTGTGAAATCAATATCCTTGAAGAATATATGTATTATGTATGTGCGTAAGAACATGTGATGGGTCTCATTGGATACTACCCCCTTTCCTCCCTTTGTGCAACAATTTATTTTTACCAAAATTATACAAAAGATGTGTCAGATAAGGCAAATTATGTGACAACAAGACTTGGCAAACGTCAATTGATAATTTTAAAAAACAACGAACTTAATAAATTCCTGAAATCTTTTTTAAAGTTCAATTTTGACATTCACTAAACTAAAAGAAAAGCGCCTAAATAAAAGATGGCATAAAAAGCTCCAAAAGCTAAAGGTTTTGTGGTTAACGACACGACACTTTTTTGTGGCAGATTAGATTAGATTGGTAGGATTGAAAGAAACTGCTCTGTCAGGTGTGAAGCCTTCTCCTGTGCTTGAACAGTTGATTATAAACATTATTTGCCATATTTCAAGCACCATAAAGAAAGCTCTCGGTGAACTTTGTATAAAAAGATGTTATATTTGTTTTCTTTTTAATTATTTTGATAAATAGAATCAAATAATAAATGTTATCGCATCACTCGTATAGTTTGATTAATTCCATAAAACAAGCATTAACAGTTAATTATAAAAAATATTCTTACCTTTGTATCTTTGGCATAGTATAATTTGCGTCCCTTTAATTTGAAGTATCTTCTCCTCCATCTTTGAAATGACCACGTCTGTTTTAACAAATACCCCTCTTTGATGGAAGCCTGAAAATAAGTAAAAATCCACCATTAACTTTTTGCATTACTTTTTAGGCGAAGGCAATTTAAAAAGGGACCCAAATTAAGCTTATACTCGCTGGTCCGCTTAAGTTACGTATCCTTTATTCATTGAAGCAAACATTTAGTAATTAAGTAATGAACGGAAAT
The DNA here is from genome assembly GCF_000390285.2 of Anoplophora glabripennis. Taxonomy (NCBI): domain Eukaryota; kingdom Metazoa; phylum Arthropoda; class Insecta; order Coleoptera; family Cerambycidae; genus Anoplophora; species Anoplophora glabripennis. The sequence goes on from NW_019417110.1 coordinate 102,001, forward strand.
TCCTCCCTTTGATATAGAAGCAAACACAAAATAACGTATCATGGCTCATTACCCTAAAATATACGAGGTGTATCAGGTTTTTAATTAAAAATTGTAAATTTCTTATTGATACGTATACAATCTTATTAAGTATACAATCTAGGATTATTTTTAGAATAGCATCTCGAGTAAATGGCCTCTACGGCTTCGCTGGTACAGACGCACTATTTTGTAGAAATTTTCTACGATTATTTTGCATAAATGCGGCTGAATTTCTTTGATATAGCCCTCATTTCCTCCTTCAAAGCGTGGATGGTCCTGGGCTTGTTTACATAAATCTTGGAACTCAAAATAACCCAAAGAAAAAAGTCCATCGACTTTAAATCGCATGATCTGGGCGACTAATTCTGATCACCAAAATGGAAAATTACACAACCAGGAAATGACTCGTGCAGCAATCAAATTATTTCTCGGGCTGTATCACATGTGGCACCGTCTTGTTGAAACCACATGTCGTCTACATCCATATCTTGTAATTTAGGCACAAAAATGTCTCGAAAATCCTCACGAACCAGTGACAAATTGTGGATACATTTGTAGATTTTCCGAGCCGTAAATGCGCCAAATTCGGGAATTAACGAAGCTATCAAGATGAAAATGAGCGTCATCGATGAAGATGATTTTCATCTACGAACTCTGGTCGTTCTACGTGGTCAGTATGCTATACAGAGCTTCCCTAAATGTCCAGTTCTCGCTCTGTTCCGATCATATTCTGTACGAAAATTGCAAACTTTCATTATTTTTAAAATATTGCTCAACAATGAAAACGCGTTGTTCTTTCCATTCTTAATAACCTTGAACTGTCAGCTGTCACCTTCTCTTTTTTGTTCCGTTGGCAACACTTGACTAAACAAATGGTGCAAAATTCAAAACTTGCGTGGATTTTGGGACACCCGATAGAAGTTTCAGGCTGTCGAAGTTAAAATAATAAAATTATTTTTGCAGTAGCTCAGAAACAAAACAACATTTTTTTTCACTTTTCAGTGATACAGGATGTCCACAAATTTCACCGACAACGTTTGACTACATATCCACGACGATAAATAAATACGATCTACGAAAAAAAAGTTAAATAAAAAATGTTTGGTTTTTGAGTTACAAGCCTACAATATTTTTTAAATAAAATGACCTTTTCAATGTTGCTGCCCGCTTTAAAAAAATACGACCACTGTAAAAGTTTTGACCACTAAAAGGGTGAGGTAACCGGAGAAAACTATCACCCAGTATATCGATTTGACTAAAGCTTTAAGAAATAATACGCAAAAGTGGTCCAAATAAATGTTCCAAATTTTAACGCGGTCGGTAAAAGGGTTATGAAGTTATTAATTAAATTAATTTTATTTTTGACAACTTTGAAGGGCTGTAACTCAAAGACCAAAAAAAAAAGTTTTTATTTAAGTTTTTTTCGTAGATCGTATTTATTATTTATTTATCGTAATATGCAGTCAAACGTTGTCGGTGAAATTTGCGGACATCCTGTATAATAAAACTATTGAACTGCACGATGTGATAAAAACTTAAAGAACTTCAATTCCATGAAATTGTGTTTTTTTTAACTTTTAATCCGTCAGAACAGAATATCAAATAAAAGGGAATAATAATTTATTATTGTTCTCAAAGACTAGATAATATAAATAATAATTACAAAAAACAAAGTTATGCTGACACGTTTGTTCTTGATTAATAGTTTGTTTCTTACTTTATACTCTTAATAGGTACTGTTTTTTTATCGTTATTGCATCATTATTATCTTTGGTGACACTTAACATAGTAAACAAAGAACTTTTGCTTAAAACTGTTTGAGGATTTAGATTGATTTTCTCGTTCATTTCACTAGCTTAAAAGTTATAGGGTGCAACAAAGAAATCTTCCGTATCTACGCCACTGACACTGTTACTGAACTAACACGACACTGGTACAACACTGATGTATGTAAATAGACCTGAACTTGAGTATAACCCGGGGCCTAGGTAAAATTTTGACTTTCTCGTGCAAAAGATATTGTCGTAGGAATGGATACGAGCGACTTTCGCCTATGTTTCGAATCTGCCAACGAACCACCTAAACTATGAATTTTTGATGCCTAAACAATAAAGGCAAGCTACCACAGCAGGCCCAAGCAGCCCTCCAACCAGGAGAAGAAGGACTGATGAAAATTCGCGTATGTTTCGAAAACGTACCTGAAACTTCCGAACCTTCCACAACATGTAAGACGTTCAACACATTGTACGAAGATATCCAGATGTCCACCACACCCGTGAAATCGCCGACCTTCTGAAAGTTTTCACCCACCTTTTGAATTTCCTAACGTCAAACCGCTAAGAAAACACCAAGCTGGCATAGCCACCCCCTGTGCCAGCAGACGATAACCACGTCCTGCGCCGCAGCTTCCCTACAACCGCCGATGAAGGACGGAGGGAATAAAATTCTTCTCCCTTTTGAATTTTTGATTTCAGATCGCCAACCACGGCCGAGCGATCGAGACCAAGGCAATTTCCCAACGACACGAGCCAAATCGAGGTGTCCCTGGACCCAACCACGTCGCAGTCGTTCAACCGAGATTCGCCCTCCAGGCCATCGAACACGAACTGGCGGCAAATACAGTTCTTCAGCCAGAACACAGTGCCTGGTAAGCTCCGAGTCTAATTCGTACGCAGGAAACCGCACCTAGCAATTTTGTACTATTTGCATCATTTTAATAAACATTATATACTTTTACCTATTTCCGAGTTATTATTTCTCATCCAAAAAATACTAAAACTCTCGTTCCCGGTCAGCTCTGCGCTGTACCAAGCTAGTCAAGCATTCGCTCCGACATGCGTCACTCCAAGGAGGCCGTGCACAGTGATTTTCAACAAAGAGTAGTGAAAAATAAAAGAGACAGTGATCCGCGACAATATCTCGTATTTTTTTGCAAAATTATCCATTTTCAGATATAGATAATTCATACCTTTTTTAACTCGATTACATTAGTTTTTGTAGGCATGCAATTAAAAATAAGTATTCTTTGTTTAAAAACCCCAAACTTCTGGTCAAAAATATGTGAAAAATTTCGCAGCAAAGGCAGAATTATACAGAGTGGTCCGTAGTGATTAGTCCATAGAGTAACTAAACAATAAAATAATGAGGTTTATCTAAATATGCTTTAACAAAATATTAAGAGATACAGGCTGTTAAAGATTAACATTAGATTTATTATTTATTTCATAAATTGTTTTATTGTTGTAAATTTGTTGTCGGTTGGATAAAATAAATGTTTGTTAAATAATAATTGTCAGAAATTGCAGATTTTTGTTACATAATCTTTTCCAAAAAGTGCCTTGACAAACGTTATCATCAGTATTATTCTAACCTCCGCTCCATCTAAAATCGAATGGTGTGGCCGTATGCAGTATTGCTTTACATTTTATATTGATTGGATTTTTACTGTAGAATGAAGTATTGTAATATGCATTTATATGTAGATGGATCTCAGTTACATATACATTTTTTGTAATTACAGAGTGATTCACTCTATTTTGACTCCCCATTATCTTTTTTTGTTTTTAAAGTTATAAAAAAATATGAAATACAAAAGGTTCCAGTCCAAACAAAATGGCTGCGGACTTTGTTAATTTAAATGGAACTTCCTGTATATTTTTACATATTTGTATAGAACGTTTGTTCCCTGTCAAGTATAGTCATATAAGGTTTGTTGGGTCCATCTCTAACAATAAGCCAGATACTATTATTAAGATATCTTGTAATAATTGTTAGACCACTTTTAGGTATTCAGGTGCCTTCTACAATTACAAAAGGATTTATAAATTTTATGTAATATATTTTGACATCGGACATTGATACGAAGGAGCCTAATTACTAATTATATGGTAGGCTGTGACAACATTGTTATTGTTTCACAGTTTGTATCATTAATTAATTAAAATGGGTTTCACAAATGCTGAAAAGTTTGACATATTCTCTCTTTATGTAAAAAATAATAAAAATAAAAAGCTGTAAGGAGGGAAAATATATATGGCATTAGCAAAAAAGGTAGAAATGCCTGAAAAAGGTCTAACAATTACAAAATACTATATTTTTGTTTTTCAATAGTGTCTCGCTTATTGTTACACATGCATCCAACAAAGCCTATATGACTATGCTCGACAGGGAACGTTCTATCCAGATATGTAAAAATGTACAGGCTGTTCTATTTAAATTAACAAAGTTAACACACATTTGATTTCGAAAACTTCATAAAAGACCGTACAATTTTTGTATTTCACATTTTTTTATAACTCTAAAACCAAAAAAGTTAATGCGGTGTCAAAATAAAATGAATAACCCTATACGTCATTCGAGAAAAATTATGTTTCAGAATTAATGATACAAGTATATAAAGCAATTTTTCGATTTTGTCGAAGTTACCTTAATCTAAAAGTTGATATTAAAGGAAATACACGATGATAATGTTATACTTTTTTGTTTTATGTTATTTTGTTTATGTTATAATGTTATAATTTTTAATTTGATTTTTCTTTGGTAACGAATTTTTGGGCAGTAATAATATGATAAATATTTTAATACAGTAATCCTTTACTTTTTTATATATTTTTTTATCAAAATCGATTTTTTTTAAATGCAGCAGTTGTCTATATTTACGGCCCAAAATAGTGAATGTATGAATGTATGAACATGTATGAACGAATAGTAGATATAAAAAATATTAAAATATCACAAATAAATAACTGCGGACAACATTTAAGGCGTATTTACACGGATGACTTTCAAGCAAATAGTAGTGAAGTATAAGTGAAGTAGATGTGAACATTTTGTTCACCCAGAATGAATTCTCGTAGATGAAACGTAAAGTGAACTACGTCATGCTAATTTCAGTAATTGGATGATTGCACTAAATTCAATATTGTTTTGCTATATCGATTAAAGGTTCTACTTTGTGACTAGACTCTCCTTTTTTAAGGAAATTGCTATTGAAAATAATAACAGCTTGATCATACGCTAATAATTTTAATATTGCTTCAAAAACAACCAGCCCTTTGGAATAATAAAGCAGAATAATATAAAAGCTATGAGCTGAATCTAGCACTGCATTTTTTCTCGATGTCATCTTAAAGTGAAGTAACTATTTCATTTCAGTGCAACAAAATGAATTCCGTATGAATTCACTTTACATTATTCATCCCTGATGAGCATCCAAGGCGACACATGTAAATGTGCTTTTAGAAATTTTAAAGCATATTGAGTTTATAAATAATTACACACTAGTGATAGAATTTGAATTGCCAATGTAACAGCGCTGTTAAAAATATACGGAAATAAAACTGACCTACATTTTGCGTGCTTCAGGTCGCATAGCACTCAGTCCAATATTTAAATTTCAATAGAGGAATTTAAACTTAAAAATCTCTATTTATTTTTCGAATGCGGAACCTTTTGTGTGCTCTGCGGTCGACATTAAGCGACAAAGGAGTGACATCAACCTAAAAAATGTATTCGTAGATATATAATCCACCTCTTTCATGTTTGCGAATTTCAGTATTTGCGGACAAAGCCGAAAAAGGACGTTCTTTTCTTGCAATCATTTCATTAAGGACATCTTCAAAAAAATAACGAGGTCAAAAGGGAAAAGGGATATTTATCAGACTTAGTTGACCGGTTGACATAGTCTTTGGCGTAAAAAGTTCTAGAGATGGATCGTACAAATTAAGAAAGGAAATTAAGCCAATTCTGCGTAAAATCTTTATTAAACATTATAAATTTGAGCTATTCATAGATGCAGGAACCTATATTGACTGTAATTATAATAAATATCAATTATTATTAATTCCTAAGTATACCGGCTGACTCAAAACACATAGAGCTCGTTTCATGTTGATGTTCATTATGTTGAACATGATTAAAACAGGTAACAAAAATGAAACACTGTCGTAGGCAAACCATTTTCTTATCGCTTCTGCTTATACTGTTTTTCTTATTTCTATTAAAATTTCTATTTTAATAAGGCACTTTTTCTTTACTTGACATTCAAAATTAATTCGATACCTATACTTTCGAACATAGTTTTTCTATTAAAATGCAAAATATGTTTTTAAAAATATACATAATTATTTGAGTGTGTTTAATTTTTCCATACTTTATTCCCATCAAAAAGTAGTCGTATCAAAGCATGTGTGTGATTGTGCAAACGGAAATAGAACCGTGGGTTGTTGTTCCCATATTAAATGCAGTTATTTACTATTTGTCACATACCTACCCGTTACAAATCCTAACTCTTAAAACCAGCTGAAACATTGACCTCCATGTTTGATGAAACTTGTGTAACTACAACAACTATTGAAGAAAATATTGATAGTGATTAAACTCCGATTCTAAATAATTCTTATTTTTGTAGTTTTCATATGCTTAATCGGCTATTGATCGTTCAAGTAGAAAACCGTTTCAACAATTTGTAGGCGTCCCTGTTTGTGCCACCATGACAATGTTTTCTGCGTGTGCCTTCATTTCAAATTCGTTGCATCCAGATTTACCTGACAAAGATTCATTTTGCATACAAGTAACGTAACTAGCTGTTACTAAACCAAACTGATCACGGACTTTTTAATTTTCATATCCTTATTTATTCTCAGATTTTTTTTTGATAGTGAAATCTTAGTCGCTTACTTAGTTTACCCTAATATAGATCCTGTCAAAGTTTCATTCCCCTTTCGCTATTATAAATGGAAAATTCAGTAGGTACATGTTATTCATTCTACATCCTCGTGATTTATGGTCGTGGAGATAGAAGCGTGCAGGAAGCCGATAAAAACCATTCCGAACACAACAAAATTCCTTATCTCATAATTAACCAAAATGATCCAATTACTGAACTGTCAAATGAGTTACAAATTCATATAAATAGTTATTTGGGGTAAGCGTTTCGCAGGCTTCAGGCCAGATTGATTTTGTATTGATGAAATCTTGTCTACTTTAAATTTTCTTTTAAGAGGGCTCTACAGCAAACAGGCAACCAGCAATTCATTGTTATAGTTTTTATTACGCAGTTTGTCTAAATATGAATTAATAAACAAATAACAGACTATCTCCCATTTTAACGCAGTTTTTCTATAAAATGGAGTTAGTTTGAAATTCAAATTTCTTTACAACAAAACGTAATTTGAGTTTCAAATTGACTCCATTTTATAGAAAAACTGCGTTAAACTGAGAGAAAGTTGCGCATTAATTCATATTTAGACAAACTGTGTAACAAAAACTATAAAAATGTATTGCTGGTTGCCTATTTGCTATAGAGCCCTCTTAAATAGTTTCTTTTGTATGTCAAAGTGTACATGCTAAAGTTAAATCAACCTACAAAAAAATCACTTGAACTATAACATTTATAAATTATCAATAGTTTTAACTAAAATCTAAAATAGGTTAAACTTCGTGCTTTATTAGTGAATGTGAGTGTTGTTATTAAAACAACCAATTTCGATTAAGAATGTTTATCAACGGTTAAAAGCAAATGTGTTAAATTTCTCACTAAATATGTAAATGTAAGTTTTATTCTATTAATTGATTACAGTTTGATCACATTCATTTTGTCCGCCAGTTTCGGATGCGCAGTGGCAACCAGACTAGTATCAGAACCCATTCTCTATGTGAATGTCGAACGGTGAACATCGGTACAATCTGAGAAAAAGTTGTTTAAACTATGGAATTCAAATTGTAAAGTGTTACGTGCACAAGGTTGTGAAATTGTACACAATGTACTTAAGTTTATTACAGAAGAGGCACAACATGGCGATGTATTATTTCTTTAGGAAAAAGGGAAGAAAGTGTTGCAAAGGCAGCTGACATCAGTTTGAAATCCAGAGAAATGTATTGTGAAACAATGGAGAAATATTGCAAATAGTGAAACATCATCGTTCCATATTTGGCGTAATAGATATAAAAATCGTCAAAATCAAATTTAGGTGACTTCAAAGTGCAACGAAAGACCGTTCAAAATTAATTTGTTTAAGAAGAAACGGCATCTACTTACACTTAGATTTATCCGTAAGAAGTTCCATGAAGATGTGGGATATATTGGGGGGTAGGGGGTCTAAGCTTTTGCACACCATAGAATTCCGGTGACGCAAAACAAATACCAACCGACTACTACTGATGGAACGTCATGAGATCCAATACCAGATATTAAATTTTTTAAGAACATTGAAGACGATTGTCCAATTGTTCATGTGGATGAGACATACAGGTATATTCATTATTTGCACACCCATGAAAATGCTTGGTGTGATGAACGAAAGAAAGGGATCCTAAGATTTGTATTAAAAGGACAACGTTTACGCTGGATGGGAAAATTGCTTTATACCAAACATAAAACTAATTTTTAAGTCAAAAACTAAGTCGAGGGAAAAATCTAATGTCTTGAACTATCAAAATTATAAAAAAAAACGAAATTTATACCATTTTTGCCGCCACGTTCTGTATTAGTGATTGACAACCGTTTCACAATGTGCAAGGTGAAACATCCGCATATCGAAGGAATTCAATTTGCGGGTAATATATTAAAAGGAGAGTTATATCATATTATAACAATACATAAACCAACATTTAAAATGTATGAAGTCGATCAAACTTTAGAATGAGGGCGATACTATTCCACCATAACCATACCACCCTGACCCGAATCCTATCGAAATTATTTGGGCGTCATTGTAACAATATGTCGCTATTAAAAATGTCCTTTTCACTTTGATGTATTTTCGGTATATTTACACCAGAATAACGGAATACTCTATCAACATGTCTATTATTAAAGACTCCTATCTTTGTCATTCCTATTGCAGGCTCTCTTCTTGATCAGCACATCTCACGGACAAATGAATTTGGAGCTGTAGCTGTACCGTGTGGTTTCCGTTAAGTATTCCTCAAATACAATTCCATAAAAATGAAAAGAGACCTTTGATATAAGAAGAGGTCAACTTCTTTTAGATAGATTACATGAGTTTTGTTTATGCTTAAATTCGGATTATGTCTTTGTGCTAATTATGCCAAGTTTCGCTCCTTAAATTCAAAAACTGTTTGGAAGAAACAAATGTAACCTTAAATTAGCTTCAAATCGATGTTAATAAAGAATATTTCAATTAGCTAAATAGACAAATTGTAATCTGGACGTCCTGGACGACACATTTATTCGATTTTGCCATTTACTAGCTTTGGATAATAATAAAACAATTTTTTTATTAGAAATTGTGTAATTAACTAAAGCATATAATTTTTTAAGAAGAGATTAATAGAAACAAGTGTTCTAAAGTGAAAGCAATTAAAAACACAAGTATTATATAAAGAAGTACATAATAAATAAAAGTTGTCACCATATTTTTCTTGGGTTGTTCTGTATCCAGGAGGTACTGTGTACGATTCTGTCCTTGTAAATAATTTTTTATAAAGAACTTTATTCACATATTGACTTTTCTTCTATATAAAGAATATATACATACATTGAACCCTACACCTTCTTTATGACAAACATTACATGTTGTTATTAAATCGAAGTGTTTAAAACATATCTTCCTAGTTTTTTACTAAAAAATTAAGAAATTATTACAAATATTTAATCATAAAGAAAATTCTTACACGGAAACGTAATCCAGAAAATATTTAAATTTACATCTTTAAGAATTTTGAAGTCTTGCTGTCATATTTAGCGCAACTTTTGTCAGGTGTCAGTTTTACGTTTCTGAAGTGATCTAAGTCTGTTAAGTAAGGTGTCAGATACTGACATCATTAACTTATAAACTCAATGGTACTCATAGTGTACAGGACGTTCCGAATTGAATTAAAATAAAATTCTTATAAACATGCACATTGTCACAAATATCACTTGTAGCACAGGCACAAATGTGTAACAATTCAACATTTACATTAAAATTACTTTTACAATTGTGAAATTATTACCGACAAATTGTAGACTTTCTCAAATTTTCAAAGAATATTGTATGAAAATTTGACACAATTTGTACCTTCAATATTTGTGCTACAATTGTGTGAACTTTCGTAATATTGTATCATTCGCGAAATGGTTAGATTTCGAAATCTGGGTGTTTAAGTTGAAGTTTCTGAATACGTTTTTTTTTTGAGAAAAGGTGACAATTTGCAGAGGTAACTTAATTTTAGTATTTATGAGACAGTGTTTAATATTAACCCAAATTTTTTAGGGGAGGGTAGACTTGGAGAACTTCTATATACAGGGTGGTCTGGAATGATTGGGCCATAGAGTAACTATAGTTTCTAGGTATGAAAATGCCGTTTAAGAGATACATGATGTGTACTAATAGAGGGCGCTAGTTATGCACTTATGAATAAAAATTGTTCATCGCAATTTTTTTTGTGCAACCCTCTATCGCAATTTTGAATAAAAAATCTGATTAACTGATTATTTTGAAAGGAAAAAGGTATACTTGTCTGATATAGATTCACCTCCCCAGTTTCAAGATATTTGCATTTGAAGTTAATGTGGTGGGAAATTTTATTAATTAATTTTCAGTTGAGTTACCCTAATTATTATTGAACGTATCTTATTAATTATTAAATTCACCCAATAAATTTCAAACGAATATTGGATTTTTGGAAGCAATTAAATTATTAATGATTAAGCAAGCTGCAGGCAATACAATTTATGATCTGTTACAAAAATATAAATAAAAGTAAAATTGAAATATCAATTGTTTAGTATATGAATTCAAAATAAAATATTAGAGCGAAACAATCAGCTTTTGATAAAAAAAATAGTTTTATTGCTTTGTAATTAAATTCAGCTGACCTGTGACGACAAATATCGGTATGTTTTATTAAAAATGTGAAAACTTTTAAATCCTTTAATTATTTTATGCAAAAAATAACACGAACAGAAAACTCCTATGAAAGGGGTGTGGTCATTTTTAATAAAGCAAATTGAATAGATAACAAAAGGGGTATCCGGAATCTATAAAGAATAAAGACATTACTAATGGTACTTTATATGACCTTACTAAGGCTTTTGATTGTGTGAGCCACAACATTTTAATTCAAAAACTTTCGCACTATAATTTTGATCCAAATAGTATCTCCCTTATTAAGTCATATCTCGGTGAGAGATCTCAATTTGTTTCTTTTAATGGAAGTAAATCATCATGCTTAACCATGAATCACGGAGTCCCACAAGGATCTGTCCTTGGGCCTATACTGTTTCTCATTTATATAAACGATCTACTAAATAGTGATAGCATTTCCAAGTTTATCCTTTTTGCGGATGATACTACGATCCTAAATAGTGCAGGTCAGGCCAGTGTCCTTCGTAATAATGTTCAAATAACACAGGATAACGTTAAGCAGTGGTTTTTGGCAAATAAAATGTATCTTAATCAAAACAAAACTCAATCTATTTTGTTTACTTTGCGTCATGTGCATGATGAGTTCACCAATTACACCTCGCAAGTGAAATTTCTCGGAGTGAACATTGATCGCCAAATGTCTTGGAAGCAACATATTGACGAGTTATCTAAAAAACTATCTAAAAAGATGTTCCTGATCAGAAGCCTTGTTAATTCTGTTTCGATAAAAACATTGCTGTCAGCCTATTATGGCTTTTTTCACTCACATCTGTGCTATGCTATTTTGAACTGGGGTCATTCTTGCCAAGCAAATAAAATTTTTAAATTACAACGTAAATGTATTCGCATTATTGCTGGGTTACCCTATAGAGCGGACTGTAAACAACAATTTAAAAAATATGGCATACTTACACTACCAAGTGTCTATATCTTAGAATGTCTCTTGTATATTAAGGAAAATATTCATATGTTTCGTCATCATTTTATAAACCATGATTATCCTACTAGAAACAGGTACAATATAAACCCTGTTCCTCTTAGACTAAGTAGAACTAGAGTCGGTTCTAATTACTATTGCGTGCGCTTTTTTAATATGCTACCTGAAGCAATTAGGTCCTTGTGTGATGCTCACTATAAAATGAGAATAAGGAACTTCCTTAAAATGAAGGCTTTTTACTCATTTGATGATTATTTTAATGATGATTTTGTTGCTCTTGTTAGTCCCCTAGGAATACCATGTAATGTGTGTGATGTGTGATATATTTCTTTATGTACTTTGTAATAGTGCCTTTTTTGTATCTATATTATTTATTTGTAGTATTTTTTTTAATGATTTATTCACATATCTGTGCTTTAGTTTTAACATATTTTTAATTACTGATACTTTTGGTGTCATATTTCTTTTGTGACTTGTGTAAACATTTATCTTATGTTCTGACATCAATAAATTATTATTATTATTATTATTATTATTATAAGCAAAAAATTGATAGGATGTATCTATAAAAACAAGATTAGATTTAGATTCTTTGTTAGATATAGAAATGGTAAATGTGTTGTACAACCAGTAGAAATTAATACTACTGGTGAGTTACCAAAGATGATTGCTCAAATGATTGGTTTGCCGAATGTGCATTATTCACGGGGCACTGTTTCAAAATATCTTCGGCCACTTCACTTGCAGATTATGGGGCCAATATTTTAAAAATAAAACAACACGGCGGCTGGAAGTCAAATTCTGTTGCAGAAGGATATGTTGAAAATTCTATAGAAAATAAAAAAACAGTTTCCGGTGATATTCTTGGAGAACCGAGTAATACCAATAACATATCACGGAATATTACTGCAAGTTCAACAAATAAGATTTCTTCTGGAATTAGTTTCACTAACTGTACGAACTGCGTTGTGAATATTTACAATTAAATAATAATAATTAATAAATAATTAATAAAGTGTTATTTATAAAATTACCGACTTAAATAAAAGTTACCTTATTATTTTTCTGTTGTATTTTGTTTACTTCTTTTTTGCAATTAGTGACATAACGAACTTTTCGTAACCAGTTGCATAATGGTTTTCATTATGTAACTAGTTACATAAAGTAGAACGTTGTGACACTTGTTTCAATAACAAAAGATGTTACTTTATATGTCAAAATTAGAAAAAACTATTTTCATAAAAATAACCTTTGACTTTGACCTTTTATTTCACAAATTTTTATTTTTTTCGCAGGTGGCAAAATACCCAAAAAATTAAGAAAAAAACGACAACCTTAATGAAAAAATTATAGGGTCATTTAAAAAATAACTTTAAGGTAACTCCATTAATATCGATTTTTGGAAAAGGTGTCATGGGAAGGAAATAATAGCATTAATAAAAGAATCACCCATCCTTTCCAAATACCTTCTATAAACATCGGTCTGTAAAGGCTTCATCATTGGCATATATTCTTATATCTTTTCATATCGAAATATCCTGGACTTGCCAGGATATTTCGTCCGTGAAATAATTATTATTTTGTGCACTCATTACATAAATAGCTATAAAATGCATTATAAAGTGTAGTTTAAAATGTATCATGAACATTAGAATAGTCACCGAAGCATTAAAGCCGTCAAGCCGTATTACACACTGTATTCGACCGCAGACAATTCTATTGAGAATTAAATTATACGGATTGAAACAATTGTGGCAGAATTATGCTGTGCAAAACCGCATGCAATCTCGTCCAACACAACGAAACTTTTGTATAAAATGGCGAATGCGCCGTTGTTGCGATGTGGTGTATTTGTCTCCCTTTGTTATTTCTTTCTACGAGACCACATTCACATATTCAAATCACAAATATATAGTGTATTACGTATAAAATTTGATAATATGTCATCTATGTTACTACCTAGATATCTGATACCGAAGAACTTTGTTTGGAATTCATTTGATAATATATTTTTTTAATTATTATGAATTTGTTTGAATTCACTTGAAATAATGTAGTAAAATGTGAGAGCTATTAATAAAATAGTCTTTTTAAAACAAGCTTAGTAGAAAGGGCGAATATTTTTTTTAGATTGAAAAACAATTACATATAATCTTTCATTTCAAAATGTTATTTCTTTTTCTAAATATTTTATGTTTATATTTTTTTATGTTAACGGCACTGTGGACCTCATCGTCTATAGAAAACCTTTTATTACGCATAAATACCTTCAGAAAAGAGAAAAAATGAAAATCAGAAGTTTCCAAGTCAGAGCTGTGAGAGGGTAGTTCCAATCGAATGAATCCAAGAGTTGCTTGTGGCGTTTGTTGTGTGGGGACGTGCATCGTCATGCAACAAGCATACTCTCTTCATTAACATTCCGCTTCTTTTGTTCTGCATCGACCTCTTTAGTATTTTCAGAGTTGCACAGTACCGTGCAGCATTAATTCTTTCCTCCTTTAGCGAAAATTCAATGAGGTGTTGCCATGATTTTCTGAGCTGAAACAACAGTTTTAAATTTGTTCGCTGATGGTGAAGACGGATGTCGCCTCTACATTGATTGTCTTTTCGTCTCAGGGGTTCTGTCGGCCATCCACGTATGTCGCCAGTTACAGTACAGTCAAGGAATTGTTCACCTGCGTGATTCGGAAAGCAACACCCATTTCAACACGTCACTACAACAACGGTTCTCAACTGACTGAGACAAATAAGGGCGCGTTCTGCTCTGCTCTGCAATAATCCAGTTTTTTATGTATAAATTGCAAGATATAGATATAGACGGCATGTTTCGACAAGATGGTGCCACATACCTTACAGACCAAAAAACTCAATCCAATTATTGCACGAATCATTTCCTGGACGTGTAATTTCCCGGTTCGGTGATCGGAATTGGCCGCTCAGATCCGTTGAACGCCATTGGACTTTTTTCGTTGAGGTTTTTTGAAGTCTAAAGTTCATACCAGTAACCCCACGACCACCCCCGCCTTGAAGGAGGAAATTGAGCGCCATATCAATGAAATTCAATAGTATTTATGCAAAACAGTTATGGAAAATTTCGACAAAAGAGTGCTTATGAAACCAGCAAATCCGTGGAGGCCATTTACCTGATATACTATTCCTTATATAACTCTATACTGTATATGAATCAATAAAAAATTAAAAAATTTTTGTTAAAAACCTGTATTGTCTATCAAAATTACTTCTTGTGTGAATTTTGAGACACCCTTCAGATCGTACACACAAGTTTCAACAAATAACATTGTTATATTATGTAATTTACATATAGAAGTTGTTTTGCACAACATTGTTCATAGCGTTTTATATTTTATTAATGGGTGTAATCATCTACAATTCTCATTTAAGAAAAAGATCAACTAAAGAAATAATTGCCATGAAAAAAAATTGTTTTTATTTTAATTCTCAATGATCTATTTAGCACAGGAGTGAAGCCGAAAACTTCACAACAAAATTAATGAGCAACCCTGTAACTCGAAAACGAATTAAGGCATCAAATTTCTGATTTAATATAGATCGTGAAATTTCGTAAAATTTTACTAATTTCGTATATTATTAAACCATCTGAAGCAGTACCTTGTTGTCAAAAACACAAGTTGTGTAATTTTTTACTCTAAGAAACATTGTATCTTTGAAAGAGTAAATATTCTTGTAATAAGGCAAGCACAATAACTTTTATAATGCTCTTACAACGCTCGTAATGGACTACGGCGTCATAAACATGATAGTAGAAAGTTCTAAACGTCAAATTTAATTGTATTAGTGAGACATTAAACAAGGTGTTGGGTTTTAGACTTATTAGAGTTATCTTTCGAACATTAGCCCGAATTACCTCCATAAATGAATTTAGCAAATATGATGATTCACAACCTGATAGTTTTTTCAGTTGTGTAAATGGTGTTTTGTAAAAAATTGAGATACAAAACATGAAAGGCCACATCTTTATCAAAAAAATAATGTACTGAAATTTGGTACGGGCAACTTTTTGAAGATGCTATATACAGGATGATCCACAAAATTGCCCTAAATTAGAATCGCAGGCTGATCAGATATTTTTATACAAGTTGGCCAAATGAAAACGAAACAGAGCCATTTTGCTGGTATTTTTGACTCCGCCACTTTCACCCCCAAAATATTTAAATGGCATTGGGGATTGAGTAATATTTCTTTTGAAAGCTCTTACAATTCTCTTTACAACAGACTTTAAATTTTATAATTCCGCCCAATAATTTGAAAAAAATTTACATTTTAAAATTTAAATTATGTTTAGTTGCTTACTTACTACTTAGTTGATTAAATGTTCAAACTGATGACCGCCCGCTTCCATACAAGAATAAAGATTTTGTTCGAAACGTTCGCGCACATTCCGAAACATTTCCAGAGTGATTCGACGACATTCGTCGACGATTCTTTGACGCAAATCTTCCAGCGACGCTGGCTGTGTTTTATACATTTTACTTTTTAGGTATCCCCACAAAAAGAAATCAAGGGGCGATAAATCCGGTAATCGTGGAGACCACTCAATGCTGCCTCTTCTCTCAATCCAATTCCGTAGAAAACGTTGGTCCAAATACTGACGGACAATTAACGCATAATGCGGAGGAGCACCGTCCTGTTGAAAAATCAAATGATCTCCATCATACTCTGGAACATTTTCAATAATATCAGTCAAGGCAGGGTCAATAGCGTCTTCCAGTAATTGCAAATACATTTGATCCGTCTACTAAGTAGAAAAAAAAGGACCCACCGAAAATTCCAGCCCATACATTTAATTTTTCCGGTTGTTGTGCATGCACCTCGTGAAAAACTAGGTTTGAATCGGACCAATAGCGGCAATTGTGACGATTTACCGTCCCGTTCAAGAAAATTTTTTTTATTAAAATTAGATTAAATTTAAACAAAAAAATTTTTTTTGTTTAAATTACTATGAAATTGACCAAAGTGGGATTAATTCAAAAGCGATTTTCTCAGATACCGTTAAAGATAACGATTTGAAACAAGAGTACCTTTTTAACGTAAAACAGTTCGAAAAAACGGAATTTGCTGTCCAATTTGTTAAAAAGTCAAAGATGAAAAAGTTACACACGCAAAATACCAAGGGCCCCCCCGTACCCACCCCAATGGACCTTGTGGAAATAAATGGATTAGTCCATCAAATTGCTCATCAAAATTTAGCTGTGTATACCAAATTTCATTCATTTATCGCAACGCGATTGAGAGATATTGCAAAAAAATGATTCCCATTCCTCCCTCTTCAATTGGTCCCTGTGCCCTTAGGAAGCATTTCCGGACCCATGTTCATATGAACTTTTTTACTTAGTTTTGATCATAGAATCGGCCTGTTCAGGGTTGGCAGCTAATTATGAGACACCCTGTATATAGCGTATTTTTTTAAAACTTGACATAGGTCAACTTCTTTATTTCAGGTGATAAACTAGTTTAGTACTTCCAAAAGCAAATATGTAGAAAATAACTTGACTAAGGAAAATTTACAAATCTAAATTAAATTCTAAATAAAAAATGTTATATCACATTTCTTTATTGGAGTAGCCATTTTAGAACAATCAATTCAATAACGACAATACAAGTTTTTTGCTAAAAGAGATTAGTTTAAAATAACAATAAAAAATAACTCTTATAAACCAATCAGTAATAATTATTTTTTAACAAATGCTTAAACTGGTACCCCTTGTACTTAATATACAAATGAACTCTTTTAATGTTAACTAACATTTTTCAACATATTGGACGTAATCTTAATAATTTCTCGATTGTCTCAGTTCATCAGTGAGGGACGGTCATGTATACTTTGGTTTTTAAGAAACCCCACAGAAAAATGTCTAAAGGGGTGAGGTCAGGCTACCTAGCAGTCCACTCAACTGAACCTCTTCCTTCTATCTATCTTTCTGGTAGCGTTCATGTAGATAATCCCGCACATTTCGCGTAAAATGAGGTGGATTAAATAACTGATTCATCTTATTCAACTGACAATTAATTAAAATGTTATTTTTTCAAATACAACAATACTTTCAAATAACACAATGACAGCATAATAATGATGACTCCTTTCAAACAACACAATGTTTGTTTCATTTCCAATTCCAAGGCCTACATATTGCTATGTCAGCTTCCTGCTGACTGCAGATTATTTTCGTGGTTTTTGCTGATTGCTCTAAAACGGCTACTCTAATAAAGAAATGTGGCAACATATTTTATTTAGTATTTCTTAAATTATGTTAAAAAATACGGTGTTGCCATTTAAAAAAAATAGTTTTAGTAGCTACTGCAGAAATCTGGCAAAACCGGAATTCATTATTTGTTAATTTTTCTTAGTCAAGTTATTTCCTACAACTTCGCATTTGGAATTAGGTAGGTACTAGTATATCACTTCAAATAAAAAATTAACTGAATTTTATAAAAATGTTTAATTTTGTACCTTATTTTTAGATATCTCATAAAAGTATTATTGAATATTTAGTTTTTTCTTCCGTACAGTGTACACAAGTTGCAAAAGATATCATCTTAGGAACCACCCTGTATATTTTACTTGAAAGTAAGGTTCATATTGCCAACGGACAAAAGACAAGATCAAAAAAATAATACAATAGATCACTTTGTACTGTATGAAACACATATCCGCATTACTATTTCCAGGGTTAAATGGAAAGAAAACCTTTGAAAATCAGTTTCCCCGCATTGAACCAAATATTACACGTCCCTTTGCATCCTTTGTTGCTGATATGAATTGAGTGGATCGTATTTTAACTCGCAATTAACCTGTGACCTTATCAACATTTCAAATTCCTTTATGCTTTGAAAATTCGAAATACAGAGAGCTTTCAAAATTGTAGAGGGATGTTAATGAAAAGAATTCGGAAAATTTAAATAAACCTGTAAGTGAAAAAGTTCCAACAGCAAAGTATTTTTATGCATAGATTTATTATTTAATTAATTTACTATTGTTCTAAATAATTACATTTTGCCTCCTATAATTAAATAAATGTATAACATGTTGCAAACATGACTATAAAATAACAGAAGCATAAAGTTTGTCTCATTTAACATGTCAAGTCATTATGTAGAAGATATTGGTGTGAAGGATATACGTATTATGAAATATTGACACTAAAACTACACATCTGGGTGTATTTTTTATTATATATGTTATAAACTTTTTTATATCCTTATGAGCTTAAATTTATCCCAAACCCAAACATTAACCTTTCAGGATTTTGCGTATGTAATTAATTCTCTCATCCAGTGAGGATTATCATTAGCTCAGTAACGACAGTTTTGACGATTGACATGGCCGTGAAGAGTAAAAGTGGACTCATCAGAAAACAAAACATTTTCTAGATGGGATCAGTTTATAGGGATGCATTTTTTTATTTTCTTTTAATACGAGAATAATCGAGGAATGGGAAACATTGAATGCTGAAGATGCTTGTCGACTGAACTATGTGGGTTTTTTTTTCAAACTCAAGCAGATCTAATTTAGTACCGTTACTCATTGCATTAGAAGTTTTTTTTTATCTGCCGTACATGCTCATCTTCGCGAAACTGCTTTTAAGTGTTACTAATTGTACCTTGAGATATAGACGACAAATCAGGAAATTTTACTTGAAATAGACCAGCAACTTTAGCCATGTTTAGGAATTGTACTTAACAAAACTCAAACAAAAACGCAAATCACTGACAACTATTTACTGGTGTCAATTACACGCTGACAATAAAACTGGAATTTTAATAAGTAGTGTCTATGTGTTCTTTTTAATTGATTAATAATAATAATAAACTTTAAATTTTATAA
>NW_019417110.1:122785-166582 GCF_000390285.2 Anoplophora glabripennis
TTACTCCTAACCAAGGTATAATACAAAATTTTTAAGGTGCTAATATTTCTAAAATCTTTGCAGTTCCTTAATATAAAACCTAAAGTCCTATTGGCATTACTAACTAAATGATTAACCTGAGTAACAAAGGTAAGATTAGAGTCAAAGAAGATGCCTAAATCTTTTACGCAATCACTTCTTGAGATTGTAATATCATTAAGTGTATAATCATAATTATAAATTTGTTTTTTCCTGGAAAATGATACTACATAACATTTGTTTATATTTAACATTAAACGATTTGAATTACACCATTTGCCAATTAAGTTGGCTTGATTCTGCAAATATCTATAATTTTCCTCATTCTCAATACTTGTAAAAATCTTTAAATCATCTGCAAAAAGAAGATTATTACAAGATATGCTATTCGGTAAATCATTAATTATTATCATAATAATAATAATAATAATAAATAATATTATAAAAATACATAGTCACTCTTATCTAGATTGTACCTATATGCTTCACATTAGAGAAAATAATTTTCAGACCAAAGAACTTTACAAAAAACATCGAGCCTGGAAAGATGGATGCTAAAGTAATAATAATCCATTCTCAGTACCCAACGAGGGTTCTAGCCAGACCACTTTTTCCTCTTTGTGTTTGTTCGCCAGATTAGTTATCCAAATCCCCCAAGCCAACCTTTTACCGTCTACCATGTAGCTGTAGGCTAAGAAACATTATTATATACTGTTGTTTTTTTAATTCAAAGGAAACTTACAGCCCATTGAAACAAAAAAAGTAGTTTAAAACTTGTTTGTAAAATCATCGTCTAATGTCACGTAACTAAAAATATAACTATTATTTTTCTTTAAGAAGGATTTCGATTTCTTTTTTTTTTTTTCGGGTCAAAATAAGTTAAATAAATGTTCACATACAAACAGAAAACTCCTTTGAGCATAATTTACACAAGGTGTATGAAATGGCTATAGCATTTTTTTAACAACTGGATGATTAAAGTACAAGTAGAGTAAAATGGAGCTAAAATCATTTAATAAATGTTCAAAATTTTGCCCCAATACTAAAATGTAAAAAATTATCATAAATATGTCTGTACTACAAGGTAGACTTATTAATGGAAGGAACAAAAGCACTTAATTCATTGAGCATGACTAAAAATGCATTCCTTAAATTTGACTTTAAAGGCTGCGGAATTCAATAATTTAATATCTATTGGAATGGCATTGTACAGGGTGATTCAGGTTTAATCTAGATAACTTCAGGAATTGATGTAACAGGTTAAAAGAATGTTCATTCATGATATAATAGTACATTATACTGTAAGGGAGAGAAATGCGTTATTTTGGCAGAGGTGCAATTTGAAACCCGAGGGTGAAGCCCGAGGGCTACAATGCACCGAGGACAAAATAGCATCTCTCCCGAATGGTATATACCAAGGGTCGGCAACTGGCGGACCGGTGTCCAGGTCCGGACCGCGGAAGGTAAAATACTGGACCGCCAAAAATTTTTTTAAAGTATAAATTACTCAAATAAATTATTTAAAAAATGTTTTTTTACGTTTGAGTGCCAACTTTATCATTTTTTCTAGTATTTTACAATTGTGTGACTGTTTTGAGTTCTTAATGGTTAGTAAGCAGATTAAATTTGAGTTCAAATGAAAATTTGTAAGAAATATGATTTTTTTTCTGGACCTCGTTAAAAATTTTTAAAAGTATTCGGACCCCATCTAAAATTACTTGCCGACCCCTGGTATATACTATTTTTTCCACGGTCTCATTAACTTAAAAACACATATTTTGTCATTATGAAGTAAGTAACACCAGAATTATTGCATTCGGATTTGTGCATTTATTTAGTAGTCGTTGAGTTATTGTCATAACTACAAAATAAACAAACAAAAAGAATTGTCAAATTAAGGTGCTAGTTTGGTTTAGATTAAAGTTTGTTTAGTGCACAATGAATAATTGTGAGTCGGAAGAGATTGTGGAGGCTGCAAATATTGCAATAAGCAATTTGCTGCCTACGAAGTCAAGATCTTTATACGATATAGCCTACAATCGGTTCAAAAAGTGGTGCGCCGAGAAAAATGTTCAAGTATACAGCGAGAATGTTTTGTTGGCATACTTCAGTGAAAATGCAAAGAATTACAAGTCTTCCACATTATGGGCGCAATATTCTATGGTTAAGTCATGCTTGATAATTTACGACAACATAGATATAAGCAAATTCCCCAAGCTGATCGCATTTTTGAAAAGAACCGGTGACGGATATCAAGCGAAAAAATCGAAAATATTGACAAAGGGTGAAATCGACCGTTTTCTATCAAGTGCAGATGACAAAGAATTCTTAATGATTAAGGTAAGATTACTTTTGTTGTTAGGTATTTCAATTATTAAGTATTTTGATTTTTTATAGGTTGGATTAATTCTGGGGATTGCCGGAGCTTGTCGAACTGATGAACTAGTCAATTTAACTGTAGATGATATTGAGGATGTAGGCTCTTCCTTGATTGTAAAAATTCCAAACACTAAGACAAAGATTCCACGAACCTTTGTGGTTACCGATGTGGGAAATATGCTTGAATTGTTTCGAAAATACCTGTCCCTTCGTCCTCCCCACGTCAAGCATAAGCGCCTTTTTTTGTACTACAAAGCAGGAAAATGTAGTTCGCAGCCAGTTGGCAAGAATACCATGGGAAAAATTCCGAGTGTAGTAGCTTCGTATTTAAAATTACCTGATGCTGCATGTTATACTGGTCACTGCTTACGAAGATCTTCAGCGACATTACTGGCAGATGCTGGTGTGGATATCACGACAATAAAGCGTCATGCTGGTTGGAAATCAACGACAGTCGCTGAGGGTTATGTCGAGAACTCCATTGAAAATAAGACCAAAATTGCTAATCAGGTTTTAGTAGGTACCACTACTAGCGCAATCACAAAAACTGTAAATGTAAGCGAAAGTAATATTCCTTCTAATATTAATTTTGAAAATTGTACAAATGTAACATTTAATTTAAATGTCAATAAATAATTTCAATGTTTTCTTTTTTTTTGCATAAAAAACGTTCTCCATAATGTAAACTCCCTTGGGAGCATTATACTCCCTTGGGAATAATCGACTACTTCTGTTTTAATTTTGATGTCATAGAAACTGATTTCTACTCCCGACCGTGGAAAAACTTATTTCCTAAATCTCACCGTTTCGGAGATAGAGGGCGTTGAAATAGAAATTTTTTCCCGCTTTTCCCTCATAACTTTTGAACCACTCATCCGATTGGAGTGAAATACGGAACACAAACACTCCTTATAACCTTGCAAAAACTTCTTAAGTTTAAACCGCCTACCCCTCTTAGAAGTGTATTTTGTATGCTACCTCCTCTTACATTATTTCAAAACTTAAAAAAAAAAAATTAGTTTTAGTAAAAACTTTTTCGTTCCTTGTTTTTTTTTCGACATTTGGCCTTGCTTCTGAGATATTCAATGAAATTCGTGACAGTGTGGCGCCCCAGTCGCGTAAATTGTATACATATAACTTATAATATTATAAGAAAAACAAAATTGAGAATCTATGAATAGGAGGTGATATAAGACCCCTAATAATGTAAATTGAGTAGGTATCTGTATGATATGTTATTTTATTTATTTTTTAAATATGGGCACTTTTAAAATAATAAACCATGAAATAATATAATAATGAAGATTGCTTCATTTCTACATAGTTATCCATTTAGCGTCAGTTGATTTATAAGAGATAAGCTTCAACTTTTATCTCAACAAGGACCATAATTATCGTCGCAATAATTAAATTGACTGAGAACCAAAGCATCCGATAGTTGAATTTTAAGTTTTCTTGAAAGAATATGACGACTTGAATATAACATTAACGTAAGCCTTTTAAAAACATGTGGTTTAAAACGTAAATTCGTAATAGTAAACTCAAATTCCTAGCTACTTTTGAACAATGCAAAATCTCATGTACGATGTTAATAATATAAATTCTTGTTCAATCGTGTTCCTGTGTTTACCGAATGTTATAACAGAAGGTTTTGTCCCATTTTTTACAGAGAATTCAACCATGCCACTAAGCCACTAATGTTAGTAGGTACCTTAATGTCGTATTAGCATGAATTACTTCTTTTGATTCGAATGATAAATAGATCTGAGTATTTTTTAAATAACTGTACTTGTAGGGCGAAGCTCACTATATGATGTTACACTTTCTTTCTTTAACAGGTGAAAAAAAAGGCAATATTCTCGAACATTTCCGGGAACAAATGATTTAATTTCAAAAATTTTTTTCTTAACATTTTCTTCCGAAACTGTGCAAAACTCAAATAAAGAATCAAAATCAATCTTCAAATTATGGTTATAGTATTGTAAAAGACCTTACTCTACCCGAAAATTGTAGAAAAAATTGTTTAAGTATATCATTTGGTTCATTTAAATAATCTGGCAGAATTTTAGCTGTTCCTTTCGAATAAATGTTAAATTCAATTAAGTACTTCCATAACATTTTGTTGTTATTGTGATTATTATTGACGCAATATTCCAGGTATCTTTTCTTTTCATTACGTATAACAATGTTCGTTTGATTTTTAAACTGTTTATAATAGTTCCAATTATTATCACTTTTATTTCTTTTTGCTTTTGCAATAGTATCTAGTATTATCTTTAAGTATCTTTATAGTATCTATTAACCAGCCTGGTTTTCTCTTTTTGTCTTAATAGTTTTTTCAGAAACAACTGTATTAATGATACTTAATAAAGCATTATCAAAATGTTATTGTTCAAATATAATTTAACAAATCCCAGTCAATATCTTAAAAATTTCTTATCCTGATTCTGTTTTGGTCTTTTGTCTTCCCTTAACCTCGTTCAACGTTTATTTCTGTTTATCCAATGTATCTATCTCTATTATACTTGTACACTTTAAATACATCATTCTTGTAACTTGTCTTGGGAAAGGCTGCTTCTATCTTCCTTGAAGTTGTATTTTGATCGGAGACGGCTTATTTTGTCAATACATGTTTGTACACTGGAATGGGGTAAATAGGTTGCTACTGAATATTCCTTCTTTTCATTAACATATCTGAACCTATATTTTTGAATTTCTAACTCCAGGATCTTGCTTTGGAAGGCTTCTATGTAGATATTTACACGGGTTAGGGGTAAGGGCGAACTCATAACTTCTTCAGTTTGGCCAAAAAACTGATCCATAAATGAGAAGAAAATTCATCTGTTGTCAAGCTTGCTAATGTTGTTTTTTTATACATCTTGTAACAAAGGCCGGGACGCGTCGTAATTTATTTATTAGTTCTCGGAACGGATGGGCCAAAAAAGTAAAGTATTTCAGTCAACACAAATTATCGAAAGTTAAGAGTTTCAAGTAGGTAGCGTCGTCCTTCGGAGAAATTTAGCAATATTTTTAACAAGTTCACTTAGAGTCGGGGCCATGTGTTAAGCAGGTATAAAGAGAAAAATCTATATTTTTAATAACGCGCGAAACCACAAGAAGAGCGTAGAGGTTCCAAAGTAGAATTAAATTAAATTGTTAAATTGATAATGATTTGAAAAGAAAGATATATGATGAGCTGGTTTTTTGACGGATTTTCCAAGCTATAAGGATATATTAAATGAGATTGACTAATCCGTCCCGTATCGCTACACGGAGTCACTAGAGGAAGGCTAGGGTTATTTGTAAGTTTAGTCTCAAAATTATTTATTTAAATGTAAGTCCAGTCAATTAGGTAATTATTAACTTAGCATAGTTATGCCAAAGCGTCCCGATATCCAGGGTTCCCGTCAGTAAGATAAGAACAGAAACGTCTGGACCCAAGAAATGGGCGTGTCGAAGCGAAGTGTCGAATTCAGGAGAAATCTCGAAAAAGGCAGTTCTTGCTTATGTTCCATTTTGAGCAGTCGACTTAGTTTTAGAGTCTCGGGCTAGTTAATTGAATTTAATAATGGATGAAATTTTTTCCAAATTTTGCTATGGAGCGCGCATTCCCTGAATATCGGTACGCTGTCGCGTGTCAATAAATTAATTAATAATGTTGTTCGAGCCGTTGTGTTGTTATTTTGTTTGTTTATTTTGTTTATTGTTATTAAAACCCTTCCTGTAAGTTTTGGTGTTTCCTTTTGTTTCTCTCAACTCCAGTGTCACCCTGTATAGGCAGCCACTGGATTACATTCTACGTAAGCAATAGAGAGTAAGTGCCTGAAATTCATTCTCTGAACATACAACATTTCTAAGTTCCCACGTATTAATGAAAGTATAATGATAATTATAAACTCCCTTTCGAGAATTGAATAGTAAACTCTTTTGAAATCCAGACTCGTTATGATACAGGTCATAAAGGTAGGTAATTAAAGAAATAACCCCTCAGGTTACAATCTTACTAAGTTGTGGTGTTGTCTTGTAAGTGGGGAAATCAAGCATTATTATTACTAGTAATATTATTATTATCATTATTGCTTGTGTTTCATCCTTGCGTCTCTTCCAGATGGCACATTTGTAAAAGGTGAAGCCACATCAAAACTTACTAGGATATCGTCTGGATCTAATATTCAACATTTTCGACATGGTTTTTGTCGTTTGCATTTGGCGACTGGATGAATGGATATGTGGTTGACCCAAGTGCAGTTAACGGAATGTATAATTTATATACACAGCTTTTATATTGGGCGTTTGGTTTATAACCTTTGAAAGTCAGAAAAGTTGGGATGTTCTTGAGTCACTTAAAATATGATCTATACGTAGTTCCATGTAAAAGTTAGAGCTTCGAAGAGCAAACGACATTTCTTCATCAGTTTCTGGTTTCATAATTATCTAGTTTTATAGCAGATAGTCTACTTTAATGATATACTAACTCTGTTGTACCCAAGATAACGGTAGCGTTTCTTTGTTTACAAATGTTGTACTAGATTCTGAATGACCCTCGTATTTCTGAGCTTTTCTTATTATATATGTTAAAAATGAGGCATTGTTTCAAATTTTTGTGTTCGTTATTTTTCAGGGCTTACATTTTCATCTTTTAAGTATGCCTTTATTGTGCTTACTGAACAATAAAATAACACGAAAATTTAAATTAGGTAGAGTATTGAGACCTTTTGTCTCGCAAGGGACACTTTCATTCTCTTAAAATATTGTTCGACATCGGTGGTGTTTCTCTTTCGCTTTTGATGGCAAACAATAGGCAACAAACGCTCCACGGGCAGCTCCTCTGCGATTTATAACAATTTTGTTCCACCCAGCCGGATTTGTACTGGGAATTGTGGGTGAGGCCTACACCACAGCATTTAACAACAAAAAGCTCTTAATTTCGCTAAGTAAGCTCCAGACGCTATATTCGTACACAAAAGGTTTCGTTCATACTATCAATTGTAACGTATTAAGAGGGATACATTTTTGACAAATACGTTGTAAATTAATCTTTGACATTTATAGAAATATTACATAACAAATTTAAGAAATCTGTGTAAGGTGTATAAAAGTCCCCAAAATGATATTATATTATTGTATTCAATTTATCGATTATTGTTTTACTGGTCAGAAATCTGATTTGAGTACAGTTATTGATATAAAATGTATTTTAATGTACATGTCAATAATATCGCGTTAAAATCAATATTGGATTTCATCGTCAAATTAACTTTTGACTTTTTTTATTTTACTTTGAACAAACTATATTGCGCTTTAGAGAATACCTTGAATATACTAATATTAATTGGAATCATATTAATTAACAACAAATATATTGAAATAGAATGTCCACAAAAAAATTCTGTACACTTACCTAATAAATAAATATGTATAGCGAAATATAATTCAGCTCCACAAAAAAATTGAAAAATTGCTTCCAGGAATTAAACCTACCCTACCTTATGTTTTTGGGGTCAGTTTAACCCCATTACGTCAGAATTTTCCATAACCTCAAAAATTAAGCCCAAAACCCCCATAACACGTAAGCTGTTTAATCATCTTAACCCACGTAACCCCATAACCTCATAATCCGATCATCCCCAAACCCCATAAACCCCAAAACCCCTTAACCCAATAACCTCAAAACCTCCAAAAATGATCAGCAACAGAGATTTGGGTCTCTAACGCCGGGAGGTATAAATCAATGTGCTGTTTCTCGACGTGTAGAGAACCCCATCAACTTATAACCTCCAAATCTAACCAGTGATAAAGAAATGTATTCCTTATGTCTTTGATGTCGAGATATTTCTCGATTTTACACCTACATTCAGCCGAACCCAGGAACAACGACGTGAACGTAGTAGGATTTCGTTCCCTTCGGGGTGCTTTATTTTCGTGAGTTCCCCCTGCCGTTCACAAATAGAAATATAAATAGAAACCAATATAAATAAAAACAAAAATGTAAATTATAGACGGAAAAGTAAATGATTTTCATTCATTCTTGCTTCTCTTGTGATATCGGAGCGGAGGAGCAGCTGAGTGAACGTCACATGAATCCATTCCTTTGTGAAGCGTATTCAATGAAGTACAGGAGTTCCTTCTGTTTCTTTTAGTGCCAAACTACTCATACGTATAAGTAGGAATGATATATTCTCTTGTGGAATGTAAAAAATTAAGACAGGTGCCTCTGGCGGTCGGAAGATGAAATTCCCTAGTGAATTTGAAAAGCAGCGCGATAATTTGAAATTGGTTATGGAGCATCTCAACAGTGTAGTCATTTATTGGTGTCGTAAAAATTAGAAAATCAATTTTCAAGTTTATAGGGTTTTAGCCTTTATGGGGTTGGAGGTTGATGGAGTTAGGGGGTTTAAGGGTAATAAGCTGATGGGGTTCGCTACACGTCGAGAAACAGCACATTGACTTTGACTTCCCGGCGTTAGAGACCCAAATCTCTGTTGCTGATCGGATTTGGAGGTTTATGGGGTTTGGGGATGATCGGACTATGAGGTTAAACCATCAAAAGTGCCTGAAATTTGATCATAATTGTAAGAAGCGTTAATTCCAAGTTCCAAGTTAGTTTTTTCCAAAAACGTGTTGCATTGATATAGGTTCTTTAAATTAAATGAGGACCAGCTGCTGCGGGACGGCCAAGCTAACAGGTGGGGACTTCTTTAAATACAAGTGTATGTATATGGTAGATATCCAGAGGCGTACCTAGAAAATATCTTGGGAATGGGCGCCACATATAATTACGATTAAACTCCAAGTAAATCCTTTAATAATTTAATTCTCTAGTCACTTTCAACTTTAACCCTTGTATAAAAAGGAAATTTAAGTAAGAGGATAGACATTAAAATGCTCTATAGAGTGATGGAAAAAGTATTCATCTGATACAAATACATAAAGCACCCTTTTCATGTGAAAACGAATAATGTCCGTGGATATTACGTGCGGAAAAAATTTCAAGGTAACATTTTTATTGGTCCATCAAACATCAAACGCAAAAGCAGCATCAAGTTAAGCGCAAATGAAAATGTGAAACATATGTACGAACACTTATATCTTGTTTTATGAAACATCAACAAGGCCGCCGTAATTCTCTAAATTGGCCATGTTAAATTGGCGCCGACTTTAACGAACAGATGAAAATTTGTATTCGACACTGTTCTTGCCTTCAAAAACATTTCTGTCACTTTTTGTTTCGATTAACCTTTATTAGGTAGGAGCAAGAAAATATTGCTCTAACAAGTTTGCCAGTAGCAAAATATTTAAAAAATCAAATCCATTTAACTTGATTGATATTATTTGTCCTCGATTAGAAAATTTCCGTTTATTCCCCACATGTTCCCAAATTAGAAAGTGGCCTCAAAACAGAATAAAATATGTAAATGTTGTACAGGGTGATTCGTAGATGAATTGACACAGGTCCGTATAGAATGGTAAAGCAATTTACCTTTGTACCAACTTGCAACTCTTTATACAAGGAAAAACATGATTTAGTACAAAATTTATTAAGATACTCTAAATTAATATAAACTAATCTTAATTGAAACGTTGCAAGGGATTTATTGGAGGTAACACATCCCTACATTTTTACAGATTTTTTTCTCCATCCAAGTCTTAAAAAAAGTACTTTATGGTATGCGAAATTTCATCTAACAACTATTTTATTTATTTTTTAATAAATCTCATAGTTTTCAAGAGATTAAGATTAAGTCAAGCACAGTGTGATTAGTGTTAGGTAGTTATAAAATAACCAAAAACTCAATAATAACAGAGGCACAGAAAAAAAATTTCATGAACCAAATGGTAGACCTTACTATTCTAAGGTTTTTGGGATCGCTGAAACCGAATATGACCATGTTTTCCCGCAGGTACCCCCTGAACAATTTTAAATTTTCGTACAAAATTAAGATGTATGCGTATCTCTATGTATTTTGGGACGCTGAAACCGAAAATGACTACGAGAAATATCCACTTACTCGATTACCCCCTTATACTCCCTTACAATCATTTAAAAGAAGCAGCAGGATCCATATGAAAGTTGGCTCTCGTTAAATTGCGCTAAAGTTTTCGGAATAAAGAGGAGAACGAAAGTTTTCATGGGCTCAACGCTCAAAATTCCAACGATCCAAAGTCAATTACCTGTTAATTAGACAAGTTTCTATATTGTAAACGTCAATACTTCACCGAACAGAAATATCGGCTCTTAGATGTATTTATGATTTGGTTCAACTCTTAGCGCAACTGAACAACGGCGTGGAGGTAGTAGGTTTCTGTTCCCTTTGATTAACGTGAGTCCCCTTGCCTCTCACGCGGTTCAGGGTGCTTGATTAAAGTGAGTCCCCTTGCCTTTCTCGGTTCGGGATGCTTGATTAACGTGAGTCCCCTTGAATCTTACGATTCGCCATTTGCCTCTTTCTGTGATACCGAACTCTCTTGCTTTCAAACGATCTTCTAAGCCAGTTAAACTGAAAAACATTAAAATCAAAGAGAAAACAAAATGCAAACGGAAAAAAAATTAAATATCTTGTCTAGAATAAGGTGTCAAGTTCAAAATATCAAAAGGCAAAATAAACACGGTTATAATTAGGACAGAAATCATAATTCGGTTTTAGTGTCCCAAAACAAAAATAAACATAGGTACATCTTAATTTTGTACAAAAGTTTAAAATTCAACCCCCTTTAGGGGGTAGTAAGGGAGTGCTAGCGGATAAGAGAGGGGTTAAATTCACTTTTGTAGTCATTTGCGGTTTCAGCGTCCCAAAAAAACATAGAAATACGCATACATCTTAATTTTGAACGAAAATTTAAAATTTAACCCCCTTCAGGGGGTGCTAGCGGGAAAACGAGCAATTGAAATAATTTTGTATGATCATATTCGGTTTCAGCGACCCCAAAAACATAAGAATAGTGGGGTCTATCCTCTGGTTCATGAATTTCTTTTTGTGTGCCTGTGTAATCTATGATTCTGTATATCAAATGCGACAATTAATTGAATAATAGGTACTGTTTTAATCATCGTTTTGGGAGTACACTATGGATAGAATGTAGAGAGAGAGGTAATGGGCCAAGATGTAAAGTGAAATGAAACTAGTTTGGCGGCACGTGACTTAGGGCATTTGCAGGCTTGTCACACGTGATTTGTTTTATCCATTACGTGATATTGGGTATTTTACAGCAATTTTTTTAAATTGTTGTGTTACTACCAAAAAAGACGCGATTCCATAATCAGAAATAATTTATTTTAAAATCAATGTCGCGCGATTTTTATCCTAGGTCACGTCACTTAGGGTAAAACGCGGCCGCTTTTTCAGTTCATCTTGGAACAGCTACAGTGCACAGAAAGTCGGCTTTGTTTTCATCCATAGTATACTGCCAAATCTATGGTTTCAATTCTGTACAAATTTCGGATGTGATTAGAATTTCATTTATCGAGGAGTAGTTAAACTTTTTTTTCGAAAAGTGTTTAATTGGACAAAATTCTTTTAAAATTAAGTATTCTCAACTAACCTACTCAGTATAAGAGGATCCTAATTTTGTTGTTATGTCCATTTGATCAGATCCTGGATGTGTTATGTTTTCGAAACCACTGAACAAGAATCTGAGGTCAGTTCGGCGGCAGTACCCACCATTTTCGAGAAGATGTCCCCAAAATATTTAAAAATAGGTTATTTGCGAATATGTTCAAGAAAAAAAGTCGTGGGAGAACCCCTAAACTAAAAGATAAGTATAATAGTGTGGGTACACATGTCTGCATTTTAAGTTTTACGTCAAGAGCGCCAGGCTGTCGTCGCCCGGACCGGCCTAACCGTTGCAAGCGACAAGAAACAATGTTGAACGCGGGATATGGTTCCCGGAAGAGGACCACGGCATTTTGGCGCCAAGGACCAGAACTTATACCTGCGACCGACTCCACAGACGAAAACTCTCCAGCGAACGCTCGCCCCGACAACACGTATTCTTTTTCACTAACGTTGTTTTCAATAAAAATACTTTTTGAATTTATGGAGATTTAAAATCATTATTCCTAATCTTGGCACTAATTGTAAGTATCCCTATTTTTTGTGTTTATGCGACATTAAAGATATGAAGAATCGCTATGGGCAAAAAAACTGAATTCAAAATCTTTTGACCATACTCAAGCACCTTTGTTAGATCTATCCATGATTCTGCTTCCTCCACTACACATAAAACTTGGACTAATGGAACAAGTTTGTTAAGGCTTTGAACAAAGAAGGTGAACGTTGGAAGTACTTGGGAGATACATTTCGTGAAATCAGTAATGCTAAACTGAAAGAAGGTTCCCAAATTCATAAAATATTGTGTGATGAAGATTTTGTATTGAAAATTAATGAAACTGAGAAGGCTGAATGCAAAAGCTTCAAAATGTAACAAATAACTTTTTGAGTAATCACAAAAGTCACAATTATAAAATTCTAATCGCGGAATTGTAAAGAATTTCAGAGAAGTTGCATTATGTGCATTGGTTCACCGATAAGTCATTACAGGCTGTGGAAAACATAGCCCTCCGCACGGCCACCGACGCGCCCTGGTACGTAAGAAACACTGACATATTACGAGACTTACAATACACAAACGCTACACAGACAATAAGACAAAACGCGGAGAAACGATTTGACGTAGCCGCTAGACATGACAATCCCCTCCTCAGGCAAGCCGTTGACTACGTACCCGACGTGACTGACAAACACAAAAGACCTAGACACCAACTTTTTGACCCTGGGTGAACACCCCAATGACCCCCCCCCCTGCCCGCTAACCTTTTCTGTTTCAGAGACAGCTAGGATCAAGAAACGAAGACAACGACACACACACACACACATACACACTCCCCCATACCCTCCTTTCCCCTCCCCTCCCGCGCTAGCCTAAGGGCCACCTTAGCAAAGCGCATCCCAGGCTGCATAGCCGCACTACCCTACCCAACCATACCACACATAAACATGACACTACCCCCGGGGTTTACACAGACGAGCCGGCGAAGCAAGAAGAGCGCCAGAAGAAAGGGCCCTAGCCGGCGGGGCCCAGCCAGGACAAAAGGAGGTCCCACAAAGCGCCTACACCGGCCGCAATTGCGGTCGGGGTAGACGACGGATGGGGCCCACCTACGAAGGCTGTCCAGGCCTACACGAGATGAGGCAGGATAAAGAGGGATAATCCCCCTCGATCCCAAATCATTGAGGCCAATTTCTAGCCATAGAATAATGGCGCGCGGTTCACCGATAACTAGGTGACTACAGTGTAGAGGAAGGTGAGCAATTTCACCAATATTGAAAGGAAATGGGAAAAATATATGAATGTAAAGGGGAAGAAAAATATGATGGCTGACTTCTGTTGAGAGGTTAGAGAAAAACATACATAGATCTTTTGATAATAAAAGACTTCTCTACAAACGAAAGCGTTAATTTAAAAAACATATATATACAGGGTGGACCACCAGTAACGCCTCGGTGGCTAGTGATCAAACGGCAAATGTTACAGAAACCTGTTTAGGTTGTAGATTGTGTAGATTGATTACGGCAACATTTTAAAAATATTTTAAAATATACAGGGTGTCCAGTGCTTTCAAAAATGCAGTAAAATACAGGGTGTTCCATTTAAAAAACATAACTTTGATATGGTACGCTTTTCCTGGACATCCTGTATATTTCAAAATATTTTTAAAATGTAGCCGTAATCAACCTACACATACCCACCTATACAGGTTTCTGTAACATTTGCCGTTTGGTCACTAGCGACCGAGGCGTTACTGGTGGCCCACCCTGTATAATCGTCACATAGGTTAAAATGAGAATTATACAGGGNCTACTTTTAAATTAAATGAAACCATTCATAATAAAAGCACTAGGCAAAATAAGAAATTCCACATTCCTTTTTTTAAATACAAAATATCTTGTGATTCACCATTTTATTTAGGTTTAAAAGTTTTTAACAAATTGCCTTCTGAGATAACGAACACAAATAATTTTATATTTTATAAGAAGCTGCATAAATACTTAATAAGAAATACATTTTATACTTTAAATGAATTTTTTGATTCTTAATGTATCTAGAGTAGATAGTTTTAAGTTATTTTAAGTATAAAAAAAATGTGACAATTCCTATACAATGTCTGTCTTCAAGGAAAATAAAGTTTATTATTATTATTATTATTATTATTATTATTATTATTAATTATTATGATTATTATCATTCGTGAAATATCTTTTTATATCAATTCAGTGGACATTTTTTTAAAAATGGTAGATGCCTGTGCCTAACTTCAGATTTGTGATCAGTGGGTCGGAATTATGGGGGTAGGGTTATGGAATATAATATAATATATTGACCAGTTTCTGCCAAGACGTTGCAATCCTTAGCATATTTGCAAATAACCAGTTTTTGAGGATTTAGAGGTTATTTTCTCGAAAATGACGAGGGTGGGCGCCAAATTGACTTCACATTCGTATTCAGTGGATCTGAAAACATAACAATAACTTGTATCACTACAAAAAATATGACATCTCCCGTTGAATATTAAATTAATCTATTGAATCGATAATGTTATATTTTGGATGGGCATAAAATGGCAATAAATTCACACTTTACTCGTCTAAACGAGTCTTAAATGAAAATTTCCCGACACGAAATCTCAATTAAAAATAAATTAACGAAGTCTAAAATGCCACTTTAACACGCTTCTTGGGCTACAAGGCAAAGCACCGAACAATTTTCAACGTAAATCACGTACAGTATGAATCAACTCTGACAGATTCAATTATCATCATTATCGCCATTACTAAACTACCAAAATTTCTACGAAAGGTGTAGCACGAGTCAAACCAGAAACATGATTTATCCATTAACCGTCCATTTACCTTTGTAATCCTATATAACATATTTATTACCCTTGTTAACTGATATTAAAAGAAGTAAATATATAAAATAAATAACATCACAACTTAGATGAATTACATGAAATTAGTTTGGAAACCAAGAAGTTTTTTAAACTCGAATGCCGGCCACACACGTAACGGTCCCTAACGATTTATTCTATCCGCACCGCACAAATACAGGGAGAAAGGAATCGTATTAGCTGATAGGACACGTACCCTTGAATTTGAAAAAGACCTTATGAAACATGTAACTGCCAATCCAAATACAAGCACACGTGCAATTGTCCACGCAATGTATGTAGATCACGTGAGTGTCTGACGGGTTTTGCACGGTGAGCACCTACAACCATTCTATGCTCAACTAGTTCAAAGTATGGAACAGCCTGATTTTAAACCACGGCAACGAACTTTTTGGAGTACGCCTTGTCTGAACTTATGGAGGAGTTTGCAATTGCGCGCTAGTTTGTGGTTTCAGCAGACGGTGCTCCGCCGCACTTTGATCGTCAGGCCAGACTATGTCTCACAGACATCTTCAGGAAGACAGTAATTAGAAGGGAATGCCCGGTCTCATGGCCTGCACGCTCTACTGACCTCAATGTTCTTGACTTTTTCCTCTGGGCTTAAGTCCATTCTGTACTCAACAGCAGTAGGAACAATACCTGCGCTTATTGAGCGCATCTTTACAGCTTTTGATACCATCAGAGGGGAGTGTGGAATCCTACAGAGAACCAGGCAAAACATGGTCCGGCGTTTCACATTAGGTATGTAACGAAGTATGTGGTTATTATGAACATTCGACCACTGCTTATAACTTACATTAACCTTATCAAGTTATTTGATAAACCCCAAAAAACAAAAACTGCTTATTACACAAAAAAAAGTTCATTAGATGTTTTTCTAGAAATATAATTTTAAACACAACGTAATAAATCCGAAAAAAAATATTGGTTTGCGTTACTTTCGGGACTCTACCACTTCTAACAGAACGACTGAGAAAAAATTTGAATTGATGGTTGAATAAAGAAGCGAAAATGTCCTTAAAGGTTACTGTTTTCTTTTATCTGTTTTGGTGAAGATCTTCAAATAAGTCCAGAAAACGACAAAATTGAAATACGTAAATTTGGACTTTTCCATAAATCTCTTAAAATAACAAATATATTTTCAATTTCCGAGATTATGGCATTCAACTTGAAACATTCTGTATAAATGTAGACATAATTTACAGTAACCACTGTGACGTCCTTAAACTTTTTCTTTCTATACCTGACTTCATAAAAAGTTTTTAAAATGCTGCTGTCAGGTACAAAAATGCATAATACTGAGATAAGTTCTTGTCAGTTAAGTTTCCTTTTATGGTATATCTGATATGATGGCACCTGAGCTCAAACTTTGTTCCGGCAAACACCACACGGTAAAGTGTCAGCTGATACCATGCGATTAATGTTAGACAAGACGACCTTCATTCCAGACGCCTAGATTCATATTTGTAAGCTTAGGAAAGTATCAAATCCTAAAGTGAACTCGGAGAGGAGATATGTTGGCTCATACGTCTGGTCTAATTTAAAATTCCTCAGATCATTTTAAAAGGAAAACTATATTTCTCAATTCATTATCACACGAATGCCTCATAGAGGTACCTACGGTTTGTTCAAAACAAAATAATATGCTAAAAAACATAACACCTCTTCGTGACCTCTGCGTTTTAGATAAAATACAAGGTCGTATTCGTATTTTGTCATTAAAATATCTTTCCAAATGACAGGGTAACTCAAAAAATTAAATTGTGAAATTTGACTACAATGCATACCGCAATTCCCAACTGTTTAAGCGCTGCGAGTAAATCGCACCGTTGTTTGAGGTCACACTAATTTATTCAGCGGCGGGGCATGACAGTTACTAAACAAAATTAAAAAAAAAAGTTTTCACGACGGAATTTGAAAAATAAATATATAACCTTTTGTCATTTTAGAAAAGTTTAAATCGTGCAAAACAAGGGAAAGCAAATATTTAACTAATCTTCAAATGAAATAATTGATTAAAATCAACGATAGCATCAGTGAATTAATTCATTATCGATTCGATGTTTTCACAGTACCTTACACCAAACAGAAACATACATTTCATTTTGCCTCAAAAAAAATATAAATTGTACTATTAATTAATAAAGTTAATTTCATATAATTTTAATAATTTCGCATCAGAAACATGTAAATACATATATGAAAACAAGTTGTCAGTTAATAATGGATATTCTAACAGGATAATATTACTCATTAAGCTAGTTGTACAAAGACAAGCTTTGTTTTAAATTAATTTATGTTTGCTATGATATACCGTGTATAATGAAATCTTAAATTTATGTCTGCAAACAAGTGTTCCATGGCCGGATTTAAAATTAATTTACGAGTTATCCTTTCCTGGATTTACGGATGAGTAATGGCTGTATTTACCTTATATATGTCCTACCCTTCCAGTATATCCTATTCGTTACCTACATGATATGTGTAGACATTATATGAAATATATTACGAATAACGATATTAACTAAACATCTTTTCAAAACTACTCTTTTCTATGAACGATATATAAAAACTTAATCTAAGCAATCATTTAACATAGACCGTTAAAAAATTACACAAAAAAAAAGTGTCATATGGTTTTGACCAAACTATACTCCGCGGTCGAAATTATAAAGAGTGATTCAGACATAATATAAAAACACTATTACCGTAATGCGTATAAAATATATGATTTTTATACGGTTCAATATTATTTATCTTTGTGCCGCTCGCTACGCACATCGATAGAATCTATAATCGTCTATAGACTGAGTTACACTGAACGTCGATCTATATTCTATCTCTGTCTTTTGCTCTTGTTAGGGAATAGGGAAATGCTTTTTTAGTGGGTGTAAACGGACTTGATTTAACCCGTCCTGAGAAACGTCATAGCATAAGCGTAGACGAGGGGTCTAATTCCATGGCTATAATAAATTTATAAATTAAAAAAACACAACTGGTACGTTTTAAAATGATGTAATAATTAAAATGGATCAAAGTGCCGGTTATAGCAAACCGTACAAAATAAATGTTATGTTTTATTATCTTTCTTTAATATTTTTTATATCTTGTTGCCTTTTACGCAGACACGCCAGTGGATTTTCGTTCCCGGCACGCTTCATCCCCCTTACTAGTCCAAAAAGCTAGCGATTAGTCACTCTCTATAATTTTGGCCGCGGAGTATAGTATATCCTATATAGTATTTTGACGCGCTGAATCCGAATCCACTGTCAGAATTGCGCTAACACGTTACATTTTTTTCTAACCTCAAAAAATAGGTCAAAAATTGCAAAAATAAACGAAGTATGAAAAAACAAAAAATATATATTTTTCACATTTCTTAGCGTAGCTATATGTAATTGGGCTCGCTGAATCCAAATCCATCTTTAGAAATCATACAGCACACCTCATTTTTCCAACCTCAAAAAAATCGGCTAGAAATCGAGATTTGCGACAAATGAATAGAATCATGGTGGGGTTTCAGATTAATGCTGTATGTATTGGTTTTTAGGTTCGCTAATCACGAATTTAAATTCAGAATTGCAAAATTCAACATGGCGGATCCAATATGGCGAACGAGATTTTCGTAAAATCAATAGATTAATCCTTAATTGGATCCTGGGGGGTTTTGGGGGTTGCTGATCACGAATACGAACTCAGAATTTTATGGACGAATCTATGCATCTTTAGATGGATGGCTTTTTTAAACAGGAATGATGACCTTTGAATGTATGGATCTTTGGATGTTAACATAACCAAACCAACTAAATTATACATACAAATTAAATGAATAAAATACTCACTTTTAGATGACAGTGTTACTTAAAAATTTAAATTGCAAGTCTGATCCTTATAAATTTAAACTATTGCCTTTTTAGATATTTACTAATTACAATTTACTGTCAGAAGATGACATATCGACACCAAGGACAACGTAAAAAAATCCGAGAGTAGCTCTGAAACTTTTTCGTAAAATATCCAGGTTTCTGATTAAGCTGAAGTCTACATTCGAATAAAACTTTATCCTATGCACAGCGGTTAAAAAATTATAGGGCATTACAGTTTCAGTCAAAGTATCCAACTTTTTTTGTCTTTAGCAGTAGAAAGAAAAAAGATCAACATTTCAATGAAGATTGCAAAATTATGATGTATTCCAGATTAGTTACTATACAGGCTGTTACAAATTCGCTTCTCACTACAGGGGTCTCGGAAACGGTAAGAGATACGTAGTAGCTTAAATGGGGGCAAAGTTGCATAATCAGGGGACCAACATTATGCATCTAAATAATCAAAGCTAACATGATTAGTTTACGAAATATTTGAAAAAAACTGAAATTTTAGAAATCCGTCTATTTTTCATTTCAACCTTATGTAAGGTGATATTGAAAAAAGAAGAACACTTTCTCATGGTAACTTTTTGCCCTCTATCGAATGGCATAATCAATTTTTATGTGTAACGTTTCGTGTCTCCAGGACCATCATCAACTTCAATCTTTTAAATACGGCCCTGGAAATTTTATTATATTTTTTGCAAGCATTCATGACCCCCAATACTACTGTACTGTCTCAGCTCGAACCAGATTCAGACGTTTTGTCTCGAAAAATTCATCTTCAATGTATTCGTTCCAAATTTATCTAATTTGTTTTTAGATTTCTGTTTATTGAATTATCGTACACAATAGATATCGTTAGACCCTGTGAAATCCACCTAGTTATTTAATCTACTACCATCACACATTACAATAAAACATTATTATAATATAATAATAATATTATTTCAATTTTTGTTATATTAATTATAGATAATATGAAAAATGACTATCACAAACATTTAAAATAAATTTAAACTAAATTAATGTACTTTACTGTAATTTATATGTTACATGTTACCTACATAGATGTAGATTAACTACTCAAGTTTTAATAAATCACACTTATAAACAAATTATGCAAGGGCAGTTTAAAGAAGCCCAAAATATTGTTTCTTAATAATGTACCCAATTATGCTAGATGCTATTTACATCTCTTTTACAAAATGTATCAAGCATATGCCCTTAAAATATCTCTCGAACTGAACGAGATTTAATTCCCTCTTAAAATATTCCTTCAATCTTTGTAACATAGGTAATGTAATGGCTCTTTGCGAATTTAATAATAACTAAAAGTAACCGCTGGCATGAAATGCAGGAAAAAAAACAAATTGTTTGTAATGCAAGCTTTGAGAGTTTTTATTATAAGGGCAAACAGTTATTTATAGTTACTTTAAATTCCCTTATATGAAAAGCTTACTTTGTATAGGCAACCCAACTTACGCGGCACTCAAGTAAGTCTTAGAATACGACCAGTTTGTATCTTAATTACATCTCTGTAATTAGAAATACTTTTTAGAGTATTCTAAATTTTGAAACAAATAGTTATTTTATATTTTATTTTTCTAACAGTTGTAAAGATAAATATAATCGATTTTGATTCCTATGAGCGCACACGACAGATAGTCGGCAGCCGATTTTATCAGCGAAAGTAATAATTGTACTGTTAATGAAAATGGTCAGAGACGTTTTATGGTGTTTATTTACCTAAAAGCTTAGTCGACTGTCTATAGTTTCTATTGCTACAAAAGAGGTTGGAAGCCGTAAAAGGAACAAAGATTTAGCAGCTGGTGAAAACTGAAGTGGTCATACATATTTTTATAAAGAAGCATGGGACCCATAATGTTTATTAGGAGATGGTTTATAGGCCCGTGATGAAAAAATTTAGAACGAAATTCGCAAAATAAGAAATAGAAATAAAGGGTACCAAACCTGTCTTCTCGAAGAGTTGCACGTATATGTGTGCTTTTATTTTATTTATTTTTATTTTTTTTGTAAAATTCTTCAGACATCTATTTAAATTTTAATTTAATATTAAGATTCCTTCCTAATGTTGCGACTTTAAGAAAAATTAAAATATTTTGAAAAACAAGAAAGCAAATATTTGTATCTATCAATTAATTATGAAAAAAATATATATATTTGCCATCCTTTCCGAGATCTCAGGGTTGAACACCCCTAATCTAATTAATTATTTCGCAAATTTCACTTGAAATTTTTTCATCACAAACATTCTCTTTATGGGTCTAGAAATAATCATTACTGATAGGATTGGCACTTGTATAAGTCATGTCTTTTGTCTCTCCTTACATTGCTAGTGCTAGTAAATATAAACTGTTTTCTCAGCTAATGTGATATTGTGTTACCAAGAGAGAACAAAATTAAAAGTTAAAAAGTCTTGCAGTTATTCTACTTATTGGCCTCATACTGTATTTTTTATATTTAATTTCATTCATATTTTGTATCTATATTTTAAATTCTTAGTTATGCTACAGTTATCCGTTTTTTTAAAGGATAAATCCCAGAAGTTACTACTTTTAGTTACAAATGATTATTCTGTTTCACAAAAAAGTTAAAACAAATTTCCTTCAAAATCTCCACCGTGAACAGTTACTAATCAAAACGTTGATATTGTTAAGGGTTTTTATCTCCGCTCAGGATCATCTCTAATATTAACGTACAAAAGACGCTTGGGAATGACTTTAATTGTAACTAGGAAACGTTTTCAGGAAAATCCGCTTGGACGCTTTTATAAAGAAGGGTCGCGATTGCAATCTAAACCACTTAACGACCACGCAAAAGTTATCCAGATAAGTACCCATTTATAACTATTCCTAAAGATCACAATATTATTTTCTTGTTATAGCATCTCTATATTTGCCTACCGTTTAAGGTTAAATCTAAAAATAAAGCAAAACTTACATATTTTTCTTTGTTTATAATAGGTACCTATTAATTATAAATATTATTATTAAACCAATGCAAAATGGACGAAAAATATGTCCGTATGTACAAGTAGGTATGTATGTAGTATCACTTAATTTTCCAAAACATATCGAAAAATATTAGAGTTGGTTGAAATCACCTACCGTAAAGCCCACTTATATTTCATATTTTCTTATAAATGACAATAGAAAACCTGCAATTTTAAATTAAGAACTATTTAACTATCTTTTGCTTAAAGGAACCTTTGAATATGTAGTCGCAATTAGAGAATTTTTTTTTTTAGTTATTACATCATTCTATACAAATATCCTTACCTCTTTCAAGCATTAAAAAATAATACTGTTTTTATTAAAGATATATGGTTCTAAAGACGAAAAAACCTGTTTGATTTGATTTATGGACGAAGGTCGAACACATATTTCCTTTCCACATTTGAAAAATATCAAAAGGTACTATAAATTGTCCAGCAACGATATTAAGAGCGTAAAATTTCCCAACTAAACTTTAGAACTGTGTTTACTCATAACAAATTATAAATACAAATACTTAGATATCGTTTTATTATAAATCACCACTATGCAAAATTTACCAGAAAATGTGTAATTTATTATTATTTTCATGTTTATATACTCATGCATGGTTTTGCTATTTTATTCATCTGAAATCTTACTAATATGTTATTTTGAATACTGACTGATGATTAGTTAATTGGAATTAATTAATCTCAGACAAAATAAAGGTCAGCTATTATTGACAAAAAGTATTTATGCAATAGCTGATATTTTATTATTAACCTCAGATCTTCTTAATCTCTCTTAAAACTGGCAATTTGGCATTTAAAATGACTGGGATTAGCTAAAATGCTAGATAAAAATGTAAACTTTCTGTATATAGTTAATCAATTAACACAAATATCAACACAAAATTAAAACAATTTAATAATTAATAGATATTCTGTAATATCAATCTTATACCTGTTTGATTTACAAATTACACTTCATCAAATACTATTCAGATAGGTAGGTATTTACCTACCTCGGTATTTAGTTAGCTACTACGAGTATATTAGGCTTTATTACACAATAATAATTTTGAAAAATGCCTTTTAAATTTACAAAATAATTTTATTTCGTTATACCTTATTGCAAATTACTTTAATTACTTATGATTAGGTATTTAATTTGCACCTTCATTTATATTTAATAAGCACATTCCACTTAAAATTCAATAAGTAGAAGATAATGCTGATGTGAAAAAATATTTCGCAGTTTAATTATTATTTAAAAATCTACAGGTAAATCTTGGTACATGAAATACCTAGATACCTATATTCTACTTGCAAAAGAGCAATAACGTAGGTATTTAGACATAGTAATCAAGTATTCTTTGGTTGTGTCCATATACAACAAACCACACCCATTACATGAACCTTACAAAATCGGAAAACTATTCAACAGTGTTATAAAGGGAAACTTTGTACAATAGGAAGAACTGAAAAACCAGTCGATAATGGAGCAGTTCACGGCACTGGCAGCACATGTTAGCCGTGTGACCAGGTGCACACCTGTTACTCCTGTTACTCTTCACAGAGCATTATTATAACTCATTTATTTAACAATAGGAGCGTGCAGAAAACATTAAAAATGTTATAAACATTCAGTAGGACGGCTTTTAAAATTTAATTAGGTACTGAAATCAGGCACAATAAACAGCACAATTAAAATAAATCAATTCATTATCACAAAATTTTATTAAAAAAATAAGTTGATACAATTAACTGTTACATCTACTACTCAAATATAAAAAATAAACAAAATGCAACG
Source organism: Anoplophora glabripennis (assembly GCF_000390285.2). Lineage (NCBI taxonomy): Eukaryota > Metazoa > Arthropoda > Insecta > Coleoptera > Cerambycidae > Anoplophora > Anoplophora glabripennis. Next base: position 146,806 of record NW_019417110.1, read on the forward strand.
ATGATACAGATAAAAATAAATGGGTCATAATGAAATTGACAATAAGCATTTGATAGCGTGCTAAAGCGATCTTAATGCAGAATCGTGCTTATCTTATATTTCGACAACGGAAAGCTTTCATCTGAAACATATTTTCAATAAAGTGCACCACGCCTACTTGAAATTAAACCGTTTTCAAAATAAACAAAACACGCATGCTATCTCTCAGGACTGCACATAGATGATCGAGCTTTCATCGAAATTCACACACATACCGAACTATTTATTTCGCGACTTGTAGACAAACGCCTGTGAAAAGATTTGGCCGGTTCCGTTTCCCCATCACTTTCCGAAGAATCCTCACCCGTGGGTGATGGACCACCCATATTTTTAGCACTCTCGCTACCCGACGCCATACTATAATGCCGACATTTTCATTTTTTTCTACTTTATTTATAAACAGGAGCAGCATTTACTTCTGTACGTACACCACAGATGGAGCCAATAGTCTCACACTTTCCCGGTCACTGGCACAAGTGTTGCCATATTTTCGCTGCTATAAAATTGTATTAAAATAAACATGCTCACCTACATAGGTATATAACAAATTAAAAAGAATTACTGCATTTCCAGATTTATTACAGTATTTTATATATTATTTGCTGTTCATTGAACAATGAAAATTATTATTTTTTATACAATTTTAACATAAATAACAAATTTAAAAAAAAATAAGTAAATACTCAATTAAAACTTCTTCCAAGTTCAGAATAAGTATTAACTAATGCAGTAGAGATAACATTGATATCATGTATTTTAAAATCTTAATCTATAATAGAAATTATATCAATTTTCAATTAATAGAAAATATAAACAAAACTCATCCCTAGGCATAATATTAAGCTAATTTATGTGGCAACGATGGTTATATGTTTATATCAGTTACGGCACGATAGCTACAGATACAGTGCCACAACCACACCACACGTATAGTCCAGTACAATCGCTGTTAAATTTTCTGTGCAAAATAAAATTTTCAAAATGATATTGTCAACAGTTGTTTTTTTTTTGTTAACTTCCAAAATAATAACAATCGTGCAATGATTAACGATGACATTTTTTATTTAGAATAATTTTAAAAAATAATGAAACCATCTATCCTGAAAACTGACGTGTTTTGGTCAGCAGCTGATTCCTAATCTATACTTGCTCTATTGTCAAGTCAAGGACTCTAAAAAATCCTTACTCTGTTCTGTCTGTTCTACTCTAGTATGTTCTGTGAGATTCATTGGTCAATGGTTTAACAACCGTCTCGTCCGTGTATTGTATTGGTTAAAAAAGATAAATTGTCGACAAATACCATTACTTATACTTACCATTCTTGATGTATGTTTTGTGTACTTTTTGGTATCTATAAGTATTTGAGTTTGATCTAATATTCACATATTCTGAATTGTTTTATTAATTAAAAAATTTAAACAAACAAACCCATAAATGTTCGAATAAACTATTGCAAAATGAGTTTCTCAAGTGATGAAGTAAATTTTTTAGTTTATAGATATTTGCAGGAATCAGGTAAAAACTACAGTCTTATTTACTTGAAAAATTCTGAGTATTACTTTTTCAGGTTTTCAACATTCTGCTTATACATTTGGCATTGAATCACATATATCACAGTCAAATATCAATGGGGCCCTCGTTCCTCCAGCGGCATTGCTGAGCATATTACAAAAAGGACTGCAATATACAGAAGCCGAAATCAGTATTGGGGAAGATGGTACAGAACAAAGGTTGGTGGAAAGTTTAAGTTTAATTGATGCTGTTATGCCAGATGTTGTGGCAAGTAGACAAAATCAGCAAAATCAACAAAAAGCTATTAAAGCAGAAGCTTCAGAGGGCAATGGTGAAGAAAGTAATACTAGTAAGTTGCATTTTTCCTTTACTTATTTATACTTTTCCTGATAAGTATTAAGAGTATGATTAACACCAAAATTATAGACATTTGTAGTGCATAATATAATAAAGCAACAGATTGTTGACTCAATAAACATTGCCAATGTATTAATTTTTAAATACAATTGCCATAATGTAATGGACAGAGAGTGCATAACATCACTAGTTTTCGAGATATAAGTTGATATTTAAAAAACTATCACATTTACTCAATTATTTCTGAAACTATTTGATTTGGCATATAAAACCTGGGCTAAAAATATTAATTAAATGTACATATTTACTAATAAAACAGTAGTAGGAAACTGGAAAGCATCTCTGAAATTCCGAGGACATTGAGTATATTGGAAAGAGCTACCGAAATTTTCGCCCCTTTGTGAGACCTCATAAATTTACTCCAAATGTGTGCCAAAAGATAGTCTATGATGAGACTTGAGTTGTATATAAGTTTTAGCTTGAGGCTGCATTTTGTTTTCAAGTTACGGTTGATTAAAGTTGTCATTTTTACATGGATTGTTATAGGGTTTTCAAAGTCGCTGATTTAAACTCAAAGGTTCGTTAATCTCTATGACTTCAGATTCTGGTAAAGGTCTTCAGAAACCTTTCCCAGAAAGGTTGACGAAATCATTGATTTAAAATCAAAGGTTCGTTAATCTCTATGACTACAGGTCATTTGGAAGTCAAAGAATTAATCTTGAACTGTTAGTTTACTATGTTATATCAGCAAGATATATCGCCAATTTGAAGGAAGTATGTAAGTCTCTAATTTCAATTTAGTAGTTGGTTGACCTGTATCACGTCAGATTCAAGCTCAATTGGGATTAATAACGAAACCATGAAAAAAAATCACAATGTATTAATCACAAATTCCTAACCTATCTTCGAAATTCTTCATTTTTCTGAAGCTTTTCAGTCATTTCATGAAGACCGAAGGGTGATAAAGCAATTCTAATAGCAAATTCGTGCTCAGCGCTAAAAAGTACTTCGGAATACATATGCCACGTGAAGTACAAGCGATTTTTTTTTAGCGGTGTAACCTCGATCCAACAATCCATGTAAAAATGACAACTTCAATCAACCGAAACTCGAAAACGAAATGTAGCCTCAAGCTAAAACTTATAGACGATTCAACTCTCATCATAGACTATCTTTTGGCACCCATTTGGAGTAAATTTACGAGGTCTCACAAAGGGGCGAAAAATTAGGCTTTTTTTCGGTCGCTCTTTGATTGATGTATTTATTTCCTAACAATCTCTAATAGGAAAAAAAATCAGTTCTAATTTTGTAGAAATAATAGTTTATCATTGCATTTTTTTATTCAAAATTTCAATTCTTATTTTTCTAAAATAACATTTTTTATGTTCAGCTGTAGTATCCAGCCAAAATGAAATAATGGAAGTGGACTCCACCATAGAGATCCCATCTTCCAAAGCCACGGTACTTCGCGGTCATGAATCTGAAGTATTTATCTGCGCCTGGAATCCAACAACTGACCTTCTTGCCAGTGGATCAGGAGACAGTACAGCTCGAATTTGGGACATGTCTGATAATACCGCCAGTCCAAACCAGTTAGTGCTTCGACATTGTATTCAAAAGGGAGGCACTGAAGTTCCAAGCAATAAAGACGTTACATCTCTCGATTGGAATGTATGTCCTCTGTTTTATTTTGAATATATAACCAACGTACAAAAAAATTGTTTATAGTGTGATGGAAGTTTACTTGCAACAGGCAGCTACGATGGATATGCTCGAATTTGGACGACCGATGGACGGTTGGCCAGCACATTAGGTCAACATAAGGGGCCTATATTTGCTCTTAAATGGAACAGGAGAGGCAACTATATACTTTCAGCGGGAGTAAGTAGATTCATTTATAGAACGTATAAAACTATTAAGTCAGCTTCAAGAGATTTTGAAACCTACCGTGAACAGAATAGTAACTCATATCTTCAAAATTTTAGAGAAATTAATTTCAAACTTTAAAGGATTATAGAAATTCTTTTATTAAAGATAATCATATTTTTTTTCAGTTTGGCTTGTTTTTGGCCATGTCATCAAATGTGAAAACATGTTAAAAATTGTGGTAGTAGTTTTAGAAAAATAAAGTAAGTTTCTATAGTCTTCATGTAAAGAAATGTCGCTTTACAAAAATATACTAAAAAAATCATCAGAATCATATTACAAAAATAGTGCAAATAATGCTTAATGAAAAATAAAATAAAAAAATGTAATGGAATAATGTTTTATAAAATACAATACTGGCAAGTTACAAAAATAATCAGGGTCAGCATCTACTGTTTTGTCAGTTTTGAACTACTGTTGAATTTCCTTTTAAAAACAACAGTCCATATAACTTCGTTATCAATGGAGTGCGTGCTATTGTGTAGTCTTGGATTAATGACAGATTCTTCGCCCACATTTTGTTTTCTGCAATTTCAGTATAATACATTCTTATATTCTGTCAAAATAATTTACGGAAGTTGTCATTTTAATGGAAAGTTGGTAGCACTGTACTCTACTCTGACGCGAAGTTTGAATACGATCTTTTAAGTAGTTTGTTAATTTTGTTAGTACACCTAAAGTGTGTTCTGCAATTTTTTCTATGTAAAGGTACGTACACATTTGCGCTCCGAGCAACCCATGTGGTGTGCGCGCCGCATGTTCGTTGCTCGTCCAATGTTCGTTTGAACTATTCATTTCGAAGAACCTTCCACGATCCAAAGAAAACCCACAAACATTTTAGTAGACATTTTGCACTGTAGAATAAATGATCATGTCTCTGTCGCGAGATAAAAATTACACCATTTCGGTGATGAGTGGTGCTTTTTTGTTAATGGCAAGTTTGTGCAAAAAGAAAAGGAAACAGTGACGTTGGTGGCACACTATCCTGTTAAAAAAACGGAATGGTACTGAGATTATGATGAACTTGAAGTCGCAAGCAATAAGCGGTCAATATAAGAATTTTACTGGAATGTCACCGTCTGACTTTGAGAATCTATGGTTTCTTAAAATAATATTTATGTTGAGGATCCTACAGACTCGAGGTGGATCGTGATGCACCGTGTGCGCGCGGTTCGTGCACAACTCAAAAACCCCGTATTAATCTAGAGAACTTGCTGCAAACGCGCGGCGCGCGCTCGGAAGGGAGCGCAGGTGCATACACACCTTAACGTTATTGAATAAAGAGTTTACCCAAAATTTTGTGGTATCAATGGAATTTCTTGTGCCTGATCATTGAAGATGTTGGATTTTGCACCATGATAATGCACCATCACAAAAATTGATAATTATTGTGAATGAATTTTTGACCAAAACCCAACAAATGTCATTGAGCAGCCACTGTATTCACCAGACATGGCCACTGCTGGCTTTTCCTCTTTCACAAATTCAAATTACCACTTGATGGAACACATTTTGAGTCAATAGAAATAAAGATATCACTGAAGGAGTTGGAAATCTATTATCTGAAAATGTATTTAAAAAGTACATTGGCGATTGAATTGTTCTTTGGAAAAAGTGTGCTTCAAATGGAATCTATTTTGGAGACAAACTAAATTTTGATGATTAATTAAATATATTGTGTTTTATCGACAAATTCTGGATACTTTTTTAACAGAATGTATGTATATCTATATTCAGATATTATTTTCATAATGTTAGGCTGGGAAAAGTTAATATTTACTTACTAGAGTTTACTCCATGATACTTTTTTACAATAGAATTTCAATGAGAAAATCTATTTGATTTGTTTCATTCTAATTCCTTATCACCCGTTTCATATCCATAACATATACTAGATATGTCCTTATTTTTGTTAAAAAAGCTTAGATTGAATTCATTATTAAATATATTCCGATATTGCCTGTTGATTTCAATTTCGAATGCATTATTCTTATTTCATCTATTTTAGGTATAGGCAGTACCAGTACAGTTTTCGCAAATTTAAACCGTAGTCAAGGTACATATAACTAGAATCTTTTCTAGTGTAATGAGATAGGATGACAGGAAAAAGTTTTAGGTGCATCCTTACTGTATCGATATTTTCTATGGCCTGTTTTCGTGCTTACCTCTTATCTGAAATAATGTATTATCGTTTTTAAAAGTGGCAGTGACCCACTTTTCAAAATGCCTAACATTTGTGAAAACATTTGCTTATTAATACACTTCATGGCACCAACTACATGAAATTAATTTTCTCCAAATTAATTTCGTTACAATGGCACCCTATAATTTGTTTCTTTTCATCTTGCTTCATGCATCATGCTATAAAGTCCCATTAACAAATGTGGTTCCCCAAAATCCCTTTAAAATATTTTGTCTCATTCTTCCTGATGACTTTGGTGTTTTTCCTTGGTTTCCCGTTTTTCATCTTTTTTTTCTCATTACCCGTTTCTATGTGCTTAACCCTAACTCAAATTAAAGTGTTTTTTAATTTATCTGCCCAATTTTCCTTATTACTCTTTTTTCTACAAGTTGGCCATCAGCAGCTCTTGACTTAGTAGGAACATTTAAAGTGATAGCTACGGTTTTAAAAACGTAATATAAAATAAGTTTGTGATATTTAGTTCGTACACTCCAAATGAATATTGTTGTTGTTTTATAATAGCTGTAATATATTTTCGATAAAGCATTTCACAGAAGTTTAAATCTGATTCTGAATTGTAACAAATTCTACTCCAAAAGTGTTTATTTTTATTGTATTTGCAGTTAAAACATAAGTTAAATATATTACATTTGTCACAACTTGCTTACTTACCTGAAATGGCTTTATTTTCGAATTTTAATTTAATATTTCCTCACTGCAACTTGCAATAGTGCTTAAAGCTAACTAATATTCCTTGGATACTCTTTGACTTATTTGTAAAGTTAAATAATTATTATATAAAGCATGTTACAATGCAATTCGGAAGAAATATATTTTAGGAAAGGAAAATTTAAATTCAGTTACGATAGTTCTTTAGGGAAACATGAAAAATATGACATACTATATTTGTAATTATAACAAAACTAATTAGTGTCAGAACAATAATATATACCTCATATTTCCTTTCAGAATGCTTCTTCAATATTAATTTTTTCAAATTAATCTCTGTATTAGGTTGACAAAACAACTATAATATGGGATGCTGCAAGTGGGCAATGTACTCAGCAGTTCAGTTTTCATTCTGCTCCAGCATTAGATGTTGACTGGCAGACGAACACATCTTTTGCTAGTTGTTCCACGGATCAATGCATACACGTTTGTAAATTATCCATGGATAAACCTATCAAATCCTTCCAGGGCCATACGGTATGTAAAATTTGAGAATGTATACTGTTTTTTTTCTATCTAGATCAAAATATTTATTCTTGCAAAGTGACGGAATCAAGTTTAGTTCAAGACTTCCATTTTTATTATTGTCTATTTACCTTAGGGCTTTTTGCAAATTGTGATCGGATTAACCATATTATTAGGATCAGTTCAGAAAGGGAACTGAAGAGACTTAAAAATTATTCGAAAAGTGATCGAGTTAATCACATTTTGATCACACGATCAATCAATCAAGTGGATCAGCTATTTTACCAAACCTTACAATTTACACAGTTTGTTGATTCAATCAGAGTTCATGCATTGTTCTGTGTTAGATCATAGAATAACACACTAAAAATGTATGCTCGACTTCGGACATTTTGCCCTGCTCGGTTCAGAAGCAGTTACCCGTACTCAGATACATCCTTAAAATGGAAAAACTGCTGTTAGTGAACAGCTTGATCTAAGATTATAGTTTCTGAAATTCCCTCTTGATATTGATTGTGATTCTGAATACAGCTTATTAACCTTTGTAAATCATAAAATAAGTTCACAATCAAAATGGATAAAGTTGTCACAAAAATAAAAAAAATAATATGTTTAAGAGCTCTTTCTGGAAATAACATCACACCAAAATTTACAAACCATTAAAAATAGACCCCAATTTCAAAGCGAATTTCCTCCTGAATAGCTAATCTCATTGTGATGATTTTTTTATATTGGATTTATTCCATAGTAATGACACTAAGGTAGAAATTTTTAATGAAATTTCGTTTTCAGTGGTACACAGGGTGGTTCCCCCAAAATTGCGAACACTGCCTCATCTTTTTCTGTTTTTCGTCTCTGTTATTAATTTATACTAATTTATTCTCAACATTTAAAAAGTTGAACATAGCAGTAATAATAAAATAATTAGTGACAAGACTGCATAGCGCTATTGCAGTATAAAAATACAGTAGAACCTCGATTACCTGTATGCGAGTTTTACTTCCATCAGCTGGGAATTTGTTTTCAAGTGTTTTTATAATTTTTTTTTTAATTCGGAGATGTAACTACCACACGCAGCTAATATGCTAGGTGAATTTATATTTGTTAATTTTTGCCTGTTTAAGATGTGTTTTTCCCTTGCGTTATCGATTAAGGAGGTATATCGGGGTCCGAGTTAAGTGAGGAGCGCAGGGGGGTCCTATGCTTTTCTTATGGGTCTAAGACCTGCTGCCAATTTGAAAAAATTGAATTCTACTGAAATTATTTGCGATAAACATTATCTGCATAGCAAAGAAATCTACTCATATACACATAGCATACATATTGACTAATTAACAACATAAAAATATCATATTTAAGTAGTTTTAAATCATATTTAATGAACGAATAAAGACTATGTAGATGTGGCAACAGCGCTAATAATTGACTAGCAGTTGTACACACTGCGAACCTACAGACCTTGGACTTCGGAGATATTGCGTGTCAAATTCGGGTAAAGATGTGTACGCGTTCAAAAATTTATTGTGTGTAAACTATGTACAATATAATTATTATATATAAGATTTGTATCCTTTATTTAAAATCCATAAATCATGTGAACTGGTAAAACAACGAGAATTTAGTTCTAAAGAAATGAAATGACACTCACGCCCATCTCTCGTCCAAGTCAAAGAAAATGTTGAATGCAATTTTGAAGGTTCTGTGATAGAAATTACATTAATAATAATAAATTGCCTTTATTGAATCCTCATATGTAAATACATTAATTGAGCAGTTGTGGATAATTTATTGTTGATAACAATATACATGGGATTTAGGAAAAATGTATATGTTTGAAATCAATTTCGTTTTTATCAAGTCTTTCAAATGTATTCCCTCCTTGCTGTCAGCTGATTGCGATGTTGCCACATTAATCCTCAAGTCAGACATAAATGCAATTATTGGTTTCTGTTTCTAATTAATGCAGCTGTACTATGTTCAAAACTTACATTAGTTTTACATCAAAAATAAGATAATACTGTTTCACAATTTCTACGTTTTTTCTGTTATGGGCAAAAAAAAAGCCGCACCGTCCATCTTCGCCATATAAACCTATGTTAAAATGAACAAACAACAATATCTCAAAATCTAAATTCAAAAAAAATTTCAAAAAAATATGACGCACAGAGGGAGCACTGGCTAATACGCTATATAAATTTCAAGTACATCTGTGCATTTGAGTAAATCCGATATACCTCCTTAATATACTACATATTACAAAATTTAAGTTGTATCCGGACACATTCGTGTATGTATAATAATAATAATAATAATAATAATTAAAAATTTCTAAGTTTACTTTATCGGTATTTACGTCAGCTCGCAAGTCTTTACGTATATGTAAAACAAAAATGAGGATACTTAAGGTAGTTATCACTTAAATGGACACTATTTGAAATAATTACAAAACTTTCAGTATAATTAGTTATGCATTCAACACCCGAGTTAGAAAGACATTGACGAGGGAGCGTTCATTATGTGTTTTTCTACCTCGGGTGTCGAATACGGTAAAATCGAAGAAAGTGATGTACATGTCTTCTTGGAATTCTATCTCAACAAGTATCATAGGGACTGTATCTGTTGTTGAGTGAAACTTAAAAGATATGTTTTAACCATTTAACAAATATTGGAAATTTTAACCAAATTATTTTGTATGTATATATGAATGTACATACAAAATAAATATTCTTCCAGTTTATCATAGGCGGGATTTCACCCAAATCATTAAGGGGGCAAAGATCTCTCACCTTAGCCTTAACTAAGAATCTTTGATCTGCCTCTATTGTTCTCAGACTAGGCTATATGGGGGCAAACACGCATTTAAAACCACTAGACCTGCCCTGACGTTCATTTCGGTTCTTATTGGGTCTAAAGCTGCTACGGATGGAACTGCTCCTGCTCATTCAATTATCTGTGACGTCCAGTCCCAAAAGGCACAAATAATTGAGGTTCTACTTAACCTATGTGATTCTGAGCTAATTTTTCAAGAATAATTGTATCAAAATATAAAAGATAATGGAAAAAAAAGCTAACCTCTTAATTTATATAAATATTTATGACTAGAGAGCGGACAATGTGTGACTTTAACCCGAAGAATAGGTCAAATTTTGGTAGAGATGTGTACGCGTTCAAAAATGTATTGTGTATAAACTATGCAAAATATAATTATTATGTATAGCAAATATATCGTATTATCCTCGCGAAGATTTGTACCCTTTATTTAAAATCCATAAATCATGTGAACTGGTTAAATAACAAGAAAATAATTAAGTTAATTTAGTTCTAAAGAAATGAAATGACACTCGTGCCCATCTCTAGTCCATCCATCGACATCGGTTGCGTTTATCGAATTCCTATTGGTCAGAATCCAAACTGCAGCCCTGTTATGAATGGAGCGTGAGTTGGACTATTCTATCATGTGCGTCGTCTGAGGATATTCGTTACATTGACTCCAAATTTCCAATTAAAAGAACGACACTATTTTTAACCGAACTTTATTTAATAAATATGTAGTATACAATTTCAGATTTTCTAAATATTTTATAACGCCTAAAAATGTATGTACCTTGGAATTTTCGTGAATTATCACGTACATTTCCGATGCATACCCGACACGCCACTGCGTCATGGGTAATGTATCTAGGTTTATGAATGACATATCTATGTTCAAGGTTAAAGTCACAAATTGTCCGCTCTCTGTTTATGACATTTTCCCAAAATTATTTCTGTGGCAATTACATATGAGGTTATATTTCTTCTATGAAATTCATTATAAAATTTTTCACAGAGATGTATTTGAGTCACTTAAGATTGCTTTTCTGTTATCAAGATGTTAAAAAATGTTACTCATATACTAGAAAATCTACTTTGAAATTGATGTTTAATGGTTCATTAATTTTTAATTTTTATGGGAAATATATACCTATAAATTTTTTAATATTAATATTTAAAATGTTTTTTTAGAATGAAGTAAATGCAATAAAATGGGATCCACAAGGTCAGTTACTGGCATCTTGCTCTGATGATATGACTCTGAAAATATGGTCTATGAAACACGATACTTGCGTTCACGACTTACAAGCCCATTCTAAAGAAATATACACTATAAAGTGGTCACCGACAGGGCCCGGCACACAGAATCCTAATATGAATTTGATACTGGCTTCGGCCAGTTTTGATTCTACTGTAAGACTGTGGGATGTGGAAAGGGGTGCATGTATTCACACTCTAACTAAACATACCGAGCCCGTTTATTCAGTAGCATTCAGCCCAGACGGAAAATTCCTGGCCAGCGGCAGTTTTGATAAGTGTGTTCATATTTGGTCCACGCAATCTGGGCAGCTGGTTCATAGCTACAAGGGAACTGGTGGCATATTTGAAGTGTGTTGGAATTCTAGAGGTGATAAAGTCGGTGCCAGTGCCTCTGATGGTAGTGTTTTTGTTCTAGATTTACGCAAATTATAAATATTTTAATCGTGTAGATACATTTTTATATATTTTTTAATTGCCTACCTGAAATAAGTAAGACCTATTTAATAGTATTCTATTTTGTTAAGTCTGACCTACATTTTATTTTAGTGTACGACTGTATGACATATTATTCTATTCTTATTTTCCTGTATCGAGATATTGATTATGAAATATATATTTATTTGCATTCAGATTTTATTTTTACATATTTTTTTCATAAATAAATGCAGTGTTCACATTCAAATGAATTTAAAAGATTGAAAAAAAAATGATTATTAACTAAAAACGCTTACCTGATGCTGAACTTGTGAAATAATGTTACTATTTAAAAAAATGTATAGTAATCCCTCGTTATACGCGGTTTTGCCTATCCGCGGTTTCGCTTTTCCACGATTTCACGCTAGGAGGCGCTTACGCGGGTCGCGTCCTCTGCGTCATCGTCGGTAGCCTGTCGAAACGTGTTTGTTGCGTCGGACGTCCAGAATGCTGTCGGTAGATTTACTTATTAAATCGCAGAGTTTGTTTTAAAGTTACGGAATGTCTGGATGTGGTAGTAAAGAGTTTGTTAAAAGAAAAAGATGTGTTATGATATTTGAGAAGAAGATTCAACTATTAGACTGTTTAGCTGCAGGTGAATCTTATGCAAGTGCGGCTAAGAAATTTAATTTGTAATCTACCGAGTCATTTTCAAAAGACTACAAGATGTGCATGAACACTTGTGGAATCAGTCGATGATGATTGCCTGATTACATAAGTGATGAGATTTTGTTAAATGGATCAACTTTTATCTATATGTTTAAACATAGACTTATAAATCTACCACTTTTTAATTAATACAAAACCATGGGTTTGTTTTTACTCCAAGGGAGAACAGTTCATATTAGTTGACCATTAATTTCATTCATATCAGCATCTTAGTGAAGACATATACAATATGATTGGGTAACAAATTCTGAACTGTTCTACAACTGTTCACTGACCAAAACGTGTCATAGTTCCAATTGGTCCATCAATGATTTGATCAATGAATATTTACAAGTAACAGGTGTAACTGATTGCTACACCTAATGGTCAAAGCTACTAACTGCATAAGATCTACAAGAGGCGAAAATATAGTTGACAGCAACCTGAATTGCAAGTTTTAGGTAATGATATTAAAGGAAGTTACTCTTCGGCCAACTAGCATTGGATTACACCAACAATATCATTAAATACAGCTAGAATCATTTGTCTGTCAAACACAACAGACATACACCAGGGGGTTTACAGTCTGTAGTCAAAATTTATTTATTTTTAAAATGTGTTTCTGTACATTTGATCAACATAACAAAAATTGTCTTGTCTGAACTAAAATACACTAAATACATATTAAATTAATCTTTTATCCGGATTTTCTATTACGTAGATCGACGTTGGTTTCACCTAGTTCGGATAATCGAGTTTATATTTCATTTCTAATTTATATTTTAGATAACTATTAATTACTATCTATTTACAAGATATTACTGATATAATTCAGTGCTGTCTGGAGCATGTAGCCTGCTAGGTAGTTGTTTGCCGCCATATCAGTTAAGTTGTTTGTAACGTTTCTTAATTTTTTTCTTTATATGTAGATTGTTGGTATCAAAGAACATTATTTGATAAAATTTTTAGATAAAATGTTTGAATTAATTTGAATTAACTTATGAGTTAATAAAAAATATATTTTTAAATGTGTCCTATATTTAATATGTGATAGTATTAAATCAAAAGTTTTATATCATACAGATCCTAAATAAATTAAAGTAGCAACAAAAACTGTTCGGGTTTAAGCTTTTCCAAACATCACCTTACTTCATGCAAAAATATGGTAAGATATAATTTGTGATGTTAATAATTATTATCTAGATAATTCAAGCCTATCTATCTAGCAACAAAGCTCCATCTGCCAGATATCAATATGAACAATATTCAAGTGTAATTCATTTCCTGTTGTTTTTATTGTTTCCTAAACTACATTTTCTCCACAACCAATCATTGACATTGACAGTTGATTAGAGAGTGATTACTAAATAGTTATCTTGTCTTTTGATTGTTTATATTAGTGTTATTGGTGAATAATTGTGTAAATAAATTTTATTTACATTATGTTTAGTATACGACATGATATTAATTTATGGTGAAACAAAATGCAGCTCTTATGAAGCCTCAACGTACTTATGGTAATCAATACCTACACAGATGGTTGCCATATTGAACGAAGGTGCCAAGAAATTTCTATGGAGATAGAAGAGCTAGTCAAACTGGTGTACTTTAGGTACACCAGTACGACAGTACATAAAATAATTAAAACAATAATTATTGTACTGTTATCATGTCCAATGAATGCCAGTGTGCACATTTTTCTCAGAGACCAAATTTCTGTGGTAGTTTTAGCAGCTAATTGTAATAATTTATCTATAAAATTCGTTACCCTAGACTTTTTACGTGTGATGGAATTTTTAATTTACATAAAATATAGTGTCCCATATGAATTAGACGGCTTCATTATAGTCATCTTTCTCTATCATACGAATTTCTATGACTTTCTTTATCGCTCTCATGTAACGGCCGATGAACCATGGGGACTTTCCGACCCTGTATATAAAATATTATTGTATTCCAGTGAAACTGAACATGTAGAGCAACTTCATAAGAATATTTTTGCTGTTGCTCAGGAAAGAAGACAAATAAATTCGTACAGTACCTACACTATTTCGAATATGGTAGTGGACATTTTGAAAACTTAAATATAAAATCTAATAAGCGCATTGAATTTCCAAGCGAATTTCATTTAATGCTATGTGTGTATGTTTTATGAACAGTTATTGTTGTAAAGTCGAGAAAATTTTCCATATTTGCTTGAGAATATCCACGAATATTCAAGAACAAAACAAAAAATGTGCATACCAATAATAAACAGCAATGCTGTAGTTAAATCAAATAGAAAAACTAGGTTGTCATTTTTAAATGGATAGATAAGGTCTACGTTGCACAAGAATTTTGTGTTTATTTTGCATGTTCCATTTTGAACATATGGCATTTGTACTGTAGATACTGTATATTTTATGCTTTCCCTTAAACTTAATGAAGTAACAGTAAAACAACAAAATGCAGTTGGGAAGGTTCTTGCCAACAAGTCATTAAATATCACTACACTCAGAACTAATATTAACTTTCCTGAATTTTTCTGGTTGTTCTATATGCCGATTTGTTTCGTCAAATAAAATTATGGGTCGCTGAAAATGTTCCTAATAGTCATAAAGTTTAAGAAGTCAGCAAGTTATACTATTTTATTTACATTAATCTCCTCTTATATGCGTATAATTCTTCATGATTATAATATTCATGAATCAAGTCATACATGTGTTGGAAAAAATAAAGTAAATTATCATATTGTCCATTATAAGCTTTTTCATCAGTACTGTATAAACGTTGAAACTGACTCAAACATTTTTCACTAAAACAGTTCCTTATACCCTTATAGTTAGGATTAAGGCCCCAACAGTGTAAATGAATTTCAATTAAAAATTGGTGAATTGCTTCAATGGTAGCTAAATACCATCTTGGGCTTCCTTTCTGATGTCTCCAAAATTGTGATATTCTATTCTGTATAACCACACATTTCAATTTTCGTATTCGTTCATCTTTATAGATACCTTTACTCTGATTCCAGGTACTATCGATGAATACTGCTCTTGTTATAGACAATTTTCTACCCTTTTCACTGAACTCATATTCCAACTGAGCATTTGGTACTGTTCTCATTAAAGTACTTCTATTGAATCCTTTTGGCAATTCATCCAATAAATCTTGCTTGTATTTCACTTCATTTTCATAATCACAGCCATCCACTAATCGACTTATACTAATAGCATTCTGGCTGGGAAAAATTAATACTACATTTTCTCCATTGTAATCAGGTATATCTGGATATGTATAAATATTTACATCATTCTGGGCTAATATCGCTGCATGGCCTGCAGTACTTTTTCCGTCTATTTCATGTTTATGCTTAATTATATCAATCTTAACTGGCAACTAAAATTTGTAATATAAAGCAAACTTGTATATGTAAAATAAATTAATACCTACTTGAACTGTAGGTAATTTTCCTTCTAATTCCAGTATTGGCACATAGCAAGAATAGCAGTAAAATTTTCTAGATTTACCACATTTCTGACAAGGATGTCGCCCTTCCAATTTATCCAATATTGAATTTTCATCAATTTTCATACCCTCGAAAGGATTTTTGTCCAAGTAACTTTGTCTGGACTCTTCAATTTTTGGATTAGACATTCTTTAAAGCATTAAATTATTTTTATTCTTATTAGTTCAAATATTTTTGTGTACATACATTTTCATAAAAATTAGGTTATGTGCGGCATTTGTAGTGTTGTCAAATGCATAGAAAACAAATTAATAAAAGAACATATAAGTAATTTTTGAATCCATAGCTCCCCCCAACACCACGCCACAGCACGCCACCGCGCCATTAATCCATGGCTAGAAATTGGCCTCAATGATTTGGGATCGAGGGGGATTATCCCTCTTTATCCTGCCTCATCTCGTGTAGGCCTGGACAGCCTTCGTAGGTGGGCCCCATCCGTCGTCTACCCCGACCGCAAATGCGGCCGGTGTAGGCGCTTTGTGGGTCCTCCTTTTGTCCTGGCTGGGCCCCGCCGGCTAGGGCCCTTTCTTCTGGCGCTCTTCTTGCTTCGCCGGCTCGTCTGTGTAAACCCCAGGGGTGGTGTCATGTTTATGTGTGGAATGGTTGGGTAGGGTAGTGCGGCTATGCAGCCTGGGATGCGCTTTGCTAAGGTGGCCCTTAGGCTAGCTCGGGAGGAGAGGGGTTAGGAGGGTATGGGGGGTGTGTATGTGTGTGTGTCGTTGTCTTCGTTTCTTGATCCTGGCTGTCTCTGAAACAGAAAAGGTTAGCGGGCGGAGGGGGGGGGAGTCGTTGGGGTGGTCACCCAGGGTCAAAAAGTTGGTGTCTAGGTCTTTTGTGTTTGTCGGTCACGTCGGGTACGTAGTCAACGGCTTGCCTGAGGAGGGGATTGTCATGTCTAGCGGCTACGTCAAATCGTTTCTCCGCGTTTTGTCTTATTGTCTGTGTAGCGTTTGTGTATTGTAAGTCTCGTAATATGTCAGTGTTTCTTACGTACCAGGGCGCGTCGGTGGCCGTGCGGAGGGCTATGTTTTCCACAGCCTGTAATGACTTTAAGTGGCTTTTTGCCGCGTGACCCCACGCCGTGGAGGCGTAGGTTAGCTGCGGTTGAAGTACCACCTTGATAAGCGTTCGCTTATTCCTTAAACTGAGGGTGTTTCCACCTTTGAGTAAGGGATAGAGCCTAGCCCTGGTGGTCTTCGCTCGCGCCACCGTCTCCACGATGTGCGGTTTCCACGTGAGACGCTGGTCCATCGTCACGCCCAGGTATCGTGTTTGTCGATTCCAGGAGATGGGTTCCTGGGATAGTGTCAGTCTGTCGAGGTTTTGTGGGATTTTTCGTTTGGTAAAAAGGATAGCCGAACTTTTGTTGGGATTAATTTTGACTTTCCACCTGTTGCACCAGGTTTCAAGTTGGTCTAAGGAGTTTTGGAGGAGGGAGACGGAATATCTAGGATCTACGGATTGGGATGTGATTGTCAGGTCGTCGGCGTATAAGTATATGTTGGTGTTGGGGGGATGTGGGATGTCGGAGTTGTAAATGGTGTATAGGTGTGGGGACAGGACGGTGCCCTGGGGGACACCGGCCTCCATGGGACGGGTGGTGGAAAGGGAATCTTGGATTTGGATGCGGAATTTTCGGTGGTGTAGGTAGGATTTTATGAGTTTGGTAAAGGATATGGGATATTGGTTGGTGAGCATTTTCATCAGTAGGCCTTCATGCCAAACCGTATCGAAGGCCTTTGCGACGTCCAGGAAGACAGCACCAGTGTACTGTCCCCTGTTGAAGGCCGCCGTGATGTGCTCGGTAAGGCGAAGGATTTGGAGTTCAGTGGAGTGATTGGGTCGGAAGGCGAACTGCTCGTCTGGAATGACTTGCAGTTCTTGGGAGTGGGTTCTTAGACGGGTTAGGATAATTTTTTCTACCACTTTGCTCATAGCCGGGAGCAGGCTAATGGGCCGGTAGTTGGATGGGATGGTGTGATCTTTGTTGGGTTTTGGGATAAGGATTATGTTTGCTGTTTTCCAGCGGGTAGGGAAGTGTCTTAGTCTGAGTGTCGCGTTTGTTATGTTTAGTAGGGCCATGAGGCCCTTGTGTGGTAGTCGTTTAAGTGTCGTGTTATGTATATTGTCGGGTCCGGGGGCTTTTCTGTTTTTAAGTCTGCGTATTGTCAGTCTTAGTTCGTCAGGTGTTGCGGGGGGGATTATGTCATTGTCTGGCTCTCTGTCGACGCGTCGGGCCGCGCGCTCAGCCACTATCTCGAATTCCTCGTCTTCGTCGGGCAGCTGAGGCAGTCTACACTGCAGTTCCAGGCTATCGGCGAAAGCCTCGGCCTTTTCCTGGTTCGTGTAAACCACCCCCACACTACCGTGGATTGGAGGAATTTTACGGCGAGCGGTCTGTCGCAGGGCCCTCTGCGTTTTCCAGAGGCTGTTGTCTTGTGGATCCAGCGACTCCAGGTGCCTAGCCCAGTTATCCTGGGCCAGTTCATCCAGAGCCGCCTTCACCCGTCTGTTAAGTACGTTTAAGTCATGTCTGTGTCGGGGGAGGCGGGTGCGGGTGGCAAGCCGTTTCGCACGTCGTCTGTCACGTATTAAGTTTTTTATGTCATCGGGGAGGGTGCCCCGGGGGTTTGTCAGTCGGGGGACAATAGTCTCCGTCGTAGTCTGAGTCAGGGCGTTTTTAATGTCAGTCTCAAGGGAGAGGATTGCCGCCTCCAGATCATGGGTGGTTTCGATGACTGGGAGCGCCATGTTTCCTTGCATTACTGTTCGGAAACGCTCCCAGTCAGTGAACCTCCTCGTGAAGGTGCCTTCATATCTCTGTCTTCGCCCCAGATCCAGAAATATTGGATTGTGGGCGGAAGACCCTTCGTATTGGGTGGATATTTGGGCATTTAACGGTATAGATTTTAAGAGGGCAATGTCGATAACGTCGGGGCGTCCTACGGGTCCGTAATGTGTCGGTTCTGTCGGTCCGAGTATAGTCAAGTCGTCGTGTCTGTCTTGGTAATTCAGCAGGACGCGACCTCTTGTGGTCGTCGTCCCGCTGTGCCATATGGGGGACTTCGCGTTGAAGTCCCCGATGGCAATTGTCTGGGGCCAGGAAAGGATTTTGTCTAAGTCATTGTCAAGTAGTGGTAGTCTGGGTGGGTGGTAACAGGACACCACCGCAACGTCTCCATGCCGTAGCGATCTCACCGCTATCGCCACGGCCTCTGTGTTTTGAGTTTGGAGCCGCTGCAGCGGATAGTGGTCGATGCACTTCTTTACTATGAGTGCAACACCACCCCCGTTACGGTTTCTGTCATGTCTGTATATGTCATAGTCAGGGATGGAGGTACGGGATGCCTCGCTGAGGTAGGTCTCCTGGACAGCCATAACGTCTATGTTTAGACGGTTCAAGATGTCCACGAGTTCCGTTTTTTTGGCCCGGAACCCGTCAAGGTTCCAGGACGAAATTCTCAGCGAGGAGGGTTGGGAGGGCCGACGAGCCATTAGAAGTCGAATAATTTTTGCATATTCGACACCATGGTCGTCAGCTGGACGCAGATGTTCTGAAGACGCTTTGTTGCGTCAATCAGTGCCGCCGCCCCCGGTTGGGAGGGTGTCGTGTCTGTGTGTGCGTGTGGTGAGGTGTGTTTTTGTTTTTGTGTTTTTCTGGTCATGTCAGCGTATGTGCGTCCGGGGGTTGTGTTTGGCGTGGGTAGGAAGGGCTTTCTGTGTGTTTGTGTAGTGTTTTGTGTCGTGTGTGTGTTTGTGTTTTTGTGTTTTTAGCTTTGGGGTACTGAGGGCACCCCATATATAGCTGGCGGGGTGTGGCCCGGCGCAATTTGCACACCTGGCGGGCGTGTCTTTGGCCTTTTTGCATA
>NW_019417111.1:0-23802 GCF_000390285.2 Anoplophora glabripennis
AAGCATGTTTAGAACATGGCAATAACTTTGAACAATTTTTGTAGAGCATATCGTCTATTGGTAAGTAATTCGTAATCACTGAAGGGTGGTTAGGGCTTACTAACGTAAGTCGTTCTTGGGCGCACATGCGGCCTACTGAATAATAATATGCCACCCCCTCTCCCGCACAAGTGTCCGACTTCGGGGCTAATTCTTGGGATTAGAATAAGGGGTTATTATTATTAATATTATTATCTGAGTTAGCATAATAGGTATCTTTTATTGTAAAGTATAACTTTTGAATTCCTCGAACTAGATTGATTGTGATAGGTGTTCCCTAGAATAATTAATTAGTCGCAGGTAGAACTTGTTTACGACAGTGATGCGTACGACTCCTATTTTTTTAATTTTCTTGCTATTTCGTGTTTCTATTTCCTATTTCTCTAAATTATAGAACTGTTTCCAACTAGATTTTGGGCACTTTCATATTTTGACAGCATTTGTTTGGAAATTTAGATACATAAGTGAGGAAACAATTTTTATTTACATGTAATGTTGATATTTCAAACTTACAGTAGGTAAGTTTGAAAGAAACATATTTCTGGCTTTGACATATATCCAGATGGGAAACTGACATTTACCAGGATAGAAAGTGATTACTTTCCATCCAGACAAATGTCACTTTTAACACAGGTAAATGTCAACATGCATTAAATAACGAAAATGTTCGTTTCATAAAAATATCTTATTGTACCTTACGCGAATCTACTTATGTAACAAATCTTTTTCCAAACCTTCAGCGGCTTCTCTCAGTTGAGGAGTACAAATAATTTCTTCTGAATCGCTCATTGTCTTCGAAAACACTTTTTTGATATCAAAAATGCAACTAATTTAAGTTTGTATGTTTGGCTTTTTTAGTGCCATGGTAAGCATTATCAAAATCCCAACTTGACGTTATTTTTATCTGAAATCTGTTTATACAGGGATCTTACTTTGTTAATTTCTCACGTAATTATTTTTTTTACAAAAACCGTCACTTGCATTTAAAAGGTATAGTTGTAAATGGGGCATTCTACGTCAAATCGGATGGTTAGAAAAATTTTGATTTTTGATTTTTGATTTCCTCAATTTTTTCATATTTTTTAGTACCCTTCAAAAGAGCCTTTCTGGTAAATTTTGAGATTTTTTTGATTACTTGTTCAAAAGACATCAAATTTTCAAAAAAATCTCTTTTTTTTTGTTTTTTGTTCATAACTTTCTTAATAATGGTCCAAATTAAAGCTTTTTTTTCAAATCTTTATTTTTAGATGGCGTTTACAGAAAAAAAATACAAAGAAAATATTCAGTGTTTTTGATTAAGATTTTTAAATTTGAAATTTTAAATCATGTGTTTTAAAGTGAGTGTATCTTTCAACTTTTTTGAAAATGTTTTATTTCAAACTACTATTTAACAATTTTTAAGACCCGTCCGGTCGTGGGCCCTCCATAATTACTATTTTTTTTAATTTTTGAAAATTTGATTTTTTTTTTGTCTATAATTCATTATAAGTACCGATTTTTGTCACTGTATACTCTTTTTTAACTTATTTTAAATTAATTTTAATATTTTTTAATTGTTAATAGGTGTTTAAAATCAATAAGTAGGTAAACGTTAAGTCATTCATTAAGATGTGCGACTCTTTTTAAATTGTATAGAAACTCATAAAGATACTATTATTTAAATAAAAAAAAATACTTTGCAACAAAAAATAGCATTCATAAAATAATTTTTAAACGATTTTTAAAAGAACATGAAAGTAAAAAAAAACGTTTGTTATAATTGTTTATAAATAGACTTAACGTTTACTTATTGATGTTAAACACCTATTAACAATTAAAAAGTATTAAAATTAATATACAGTAAGTAAAAAAAGAGTACATATACAGTGACAAAAATCGGTACTTATGATTTATAGGGGAAAAAATAGTAATTATGGAGGCCCACGATCGGACCGGTCTTAAAAGTTGTATATATGTATTCACTTATTTTCAAAAATACGATTTAAAATTTCAAACTTAAAAATCAAAATCAAAAAACACTGAATATTTTCTTTGTATTTTTTTCTGTAAAGGCCATCTAAAAATAAAGATTTGAAAAAAGCTTTAATTTGGACGGACCATTATTAAGAAAGTTATGAACAAAAACAAAAAAAAATAGAGATTTTTTTGAAAATTTGATGACTTTTGAACAAGTAATCAAAAAAATCTCAAAATTTACCAGAAAGGCTCTTTTGAGGGGTACTAAAAAATATGAAAAAATTGAGGAAATCAAAAATCAAAATTTTTCTAACCATCCGATTTCCGAAACCTCAGTGAAAAGTTTTATTTTTCTCTCGACAAATGATTCGTCCTTTTCTCTCGATAAGAATGAAAGACTGTCCACCTCGGTATGTAATATACTATTTTTGGTCTGAAAGAATTGTCATTCTTAGTAATTCCTACTAAATCCATTTCTAAAGTCTATTTTTAATTCAAATTATGAAGAGAATGATATACCAACTAGAGGCAGGCACGTGTCACATAGTCACCCGTTTCTAAAAAAAGCAGATAGTATTTTCCTCTTGTCAGTGTTCACCTAAGAGCCTAGGATCGTCCCCGTTGAAGAATACCGAATGTGAGGCGGCTCGAAACCGCCGCCACCGCCACCACCGAATGGAAAGTCATCGTCCACGTGGGCCACGAACAACACGCCATACAGTTCACACACAATTTACTGTGACCGACGCAGCGACATAAATCACTCACCCGGAGCGATTCATCAGACTCATTGTGCCGAGGACCGGACTATTCCGACGCTCGTTGCGATCCTTTCAGTGCTGAACGCCGATATTTTACGAGTTTTTGACAAGCCGGATGGCTTTTCCATCTCGGCCGCCGTGGCCCGGCTTGCGGGACACCTGCTAGTTCTCAGGAGTCCCGCGATTCGCCGGGCTCGTATGTGGCGTATGGGCGATATGGGGAGAAACGTTGGAAACTGTATTAAATCGAGAATACTGTGGAACAAAAGATAATTATAAATTAAAATTAGTTCTAAAAACGCAAGTTTACAGTTAAAAAGAGCTTCTAATGATCGCTTTTCAAATACTGA
This sequence comes from Anoplophora glabripennis, assembly GCF_000390285.2. Taxonomy (NCBI): domain Eukaryota; kingdom Metazoa; phylum Arthropoda; class Insecta; order Coleoptera; family Cerambycidae; genus Anoplophora; species Anoplophora glabripennis. The sequence goes on from NW_019417111.1 coordinate 3,107, forward strand.
TGATTCTAGGTACGCAAGCGTTGAATAATGTGTATTATATTTTGAAGAATCGATCATTAAAATATGGTACATTCGTCTGTAATTTTTCCCATTTGCACTCGTAAAGGTATCTTCGTCCCCGAGGAATTGGGTTGCTGCGTAATCCTCTAAAAATGCACAAGACTGATCTGGACTGGACACAAACTGGAGTCTTCCGCTGGTCGGCCCCTATAATTTGCTTCTCGCAAGCTCAATCTAGCTCAATCACGAAGCTTGGAATGTGGATGAATTTGATATTTCCGAGAGTAGGATACTGGTGGGATGAAACAATCAGCTGTCACTTTGCTAAGGAGTTCTTAGTGTATCCTAGCAAAGACACAGCCAAAAAATACCTGGCTATGTCTAGGTCAAATCTTCGCCTAGTGACAGGTATTCAAACTGGACACTGTTGGCTAAGGAAACACCTTTACAACATGGGGAAGTGTGAAACACCTCTTTGTAGGGGCTGTGAACAGGAAGACGAGACGGTGTTGCACTTACTACGTGAATGCACGGCCGTCTCGTCAACAAGAGAGTCCATGTTGGGAGAGCGCTGGCCCTCAATGGCCTATATTAGAGAGACCCCCTTGAGCAACGTCACCACCTTTTTCACTGTAATAGACTGGTTGGCGGTTCAGGTGGATTGATCTCTCTAATGGGAGGATGTACAAGGGGCCCAATGGGGCCTAAGTGCTGTAGTTTTGCTACCCTCCCCACAATTCCAAACTCCAGACTCCAGAGTAGGATACTGTCTTTTTGTTGCCAGTATCTTGCACACGCTCTCGATGCACTTTGCACGACTTCGCATTGAGGCTTTCAACTGAATCTATTCTCACTTTTTTTGTTTTAACCCTTTGATTATGTGACACTTTTTTCGTATCCTTTCACTGTTTTTTGGGGTCTGGCTAAAGAGCACTTTGTTTTGGGCTAAAAAGCACTTTTATATCGCCTCCAGGATTAACCTGGACGCTTTGGATGCTAGACTGATGATTTAAGTCTGAGCCTGAGCTCGCAAAAACTTATAACAATGACTTTTGTTACTGATTATAAAAGGTATACATTTAAAATATGCAGTTAAGTGAATGATTGATACCGTACTTACTGGCCAGGAACGTTGGCCGGGGAAATACAGGGTCGACGTTCAATCTTAGATTGCCTTTGTGGATTTTCCAATCTCGGGTGCTTTTGAATTGGAGATATTTCTGCAATCTTGATCTATCCTCGGAAGTGGCTCGGCTTTAGGTTTCAAATTCCTCTCGAAGTTATTTGGTGGTCGCTGAATGATTTCTGAGAATTTAGCCTATTTCCAAAACATTTCAAACATCAACAATTTTCTTGGCGATCCACGGTGATCTTCGATTGCTCTGTTAACTCTGTGAATTTTGCTTCTCGATTGGCGCTGTCTGAGTGGTTTGGGGGACAAACTCATCTATCTGAGAGCCTTTAGAACTTTTTCGATTTCTACGATTTTTTGGCGAGATTGGATACGTGGGTGCCGACTGTAGTGGGAACAAGGAGAGACGAAGTGTGACATTCGACACAACTTCCGTGATAGCAGTGTTTTAGGCCTGTGCTAATATCATATTATGTGAGGCATGTGGTTATACTGAATCTTTCGAGTACAAATTGTGATTTAGATTGTAATGTCTAAATAACTATGTAAAACTTTCCTGCCTGAATTCTTGGTTTATTGTCTTCCCGTTCAACCACAATTCGAAATGGGATAAATTGAATAAACTGTAAGTTCCATAAAGAGTGTAGATAATAAATTGGTGGCCATACGTTTTTACCCGAACAATTTTGTTGTCGCCTGAACCATCTGATCTATCTTTAGTCACATCTTTGCTCGTGTATCGAAAATCTGTGAATTTTCTATAATAATTAATACATTACGTTTAAATAAGTACTTGTGTACTGATAATCTAAAAGTACTATTATAATAGTTTCTTAAAAATTATTTTGCAATAACAAGTTAAAAAGTTATACAGAGATATTCTATAAATTCAAAATTGAAAACTGTACTGTAAGAGTGAATCCAATAGATTTTTCTTCAGGAATTCAATAATTGCAGGTTTTCATAACTATTTAAGTAAATTTCATATGGTATTATGAAAGTCTTCATATACAGAGTGATTCAGAACTTATCCAAAAAAAAATTTTGGATGTACAGGAAACTTACAAATAAAATTTTGTAAAGAAAAAATCAAAAACGGCAGTTCGAAAATGATTTAAAAATACACTTCTGTACGGTACTGGAAACTGGTCCACTGTAAAACCTGACCTCGCACAATTCGACTGGCATGGCGTGCGGTACAAACGGACAAAAACTTTCGCAAGGAAAGAAATAAATAGAATTTTATAGCACCTATTTATATCAGCAAATTCAACTACTTTTGCCGTTACTGTTATTATTAATTAATAAAATTAATTTGTGGTTTTAAATAATAAAATAATTTGACATACCTAATGTTACAACAACTGTTCAAAATATTATCCACCGACGGGTAAACACATTTGGGTCCGTCTTACTCAGTTTCTACGAATTAACATAGACATTATCTTGCTTCACCCTAACACAAATGCTTCATCATAATACAAAATGTTGTCTTGCTTCACTATAAATTAAAACGATATCCATCAACTCCAAGTTGCTATACCGCAAGCCATTTTTGACCACTGACTACTGAAAAACTATTGTAAACACCACGATTGTAAAGTCAAAAGTTAAAAATATGTCTTTAGAGTAGTCAGCTTTAAATAAAAAAGGTACTCTTATTTCTAAATCAGTAAATTAAAGTATGCAAAGAGATGTTAATTAAGTCAGCAGAAGAATATTGGCTAGGGTCAACGCGAGAGATTCCTAACAGTCAGCGTTTGGCTATAATCTTCATGAAATTTTCCAAGTTTTCCTTATTCCTGAACTGAATGATGGCTGAATTTAATAACTTTGGGCATAACAAGCCGTCTCCTCTTTCGTACAAGTTTTCGATATCTTGGTTAGATTTCTTTTAACGAAATCAATAATTGTAAGTAATTTAACATTTACGAATGCATCCATATATTTCTGCTCAAATATCTAAATATATTTTTTTTATTTACAATTATACAAAATTTTCAAATTTCAAGCAGAATGTTGAAAAAGTTAAAAGTAAGCAGATATGATGAACACCTTTCATCGTCGACAAAACTTCCCCCTTCTGAATACAGGAGTATAATATCAAATACTGATCTAAAAAACACTAAAATTTTATATTTACTTTTCTCCATAATGCACTTAGCTTCTATTTATTTTCATATTAGTTTTATATTTGTGTCATGATAAGCTATTATATTCTATTTTTTAGTTTTTATTTTGAACTTACCTAATTTTTCTGCGATGTGATGTTATATGTTGTAGATTTAACAATAATTCTTAAGCTTTTTATTAAATTTCTTCAATGTTTTTTAATCGATTATTTTAAAAATATCAACTTCTTTTGCAAATTCGGTTCATCACACCCTGTATACTCTCTTCAAAGAGCGTCCAGGACCGCTATTCGGATTCCTTCACTTCACCCATTCACCATACCTAACGAAGCAGTCTAATTGGTCTTCATAATTAAACAAAAGACAAACAGCGCAGCGCAAACATCGGTATCAATCATTTCTTTGTTATTTCAGAGCCCGGTTGTAACTTCCTATCTAGATTGATACATCAAAGACGGCACGCCGCGCCAACTAATAGCCGGTATTTAAAAGGTAACTATGATTAAAACAAAACCCTAAAGGCCTGATTGATTCGCACGCAATTCTAACAACGCATAGTTAGTTGATTTCGACAATGATTGATGCCGGACCGTGCGTGGCGCAAAGCCACCGATAAAAAAATAATTCGGTGGACTTGGATGATTTAATGGGTCTCCATTAGAAAGCGAAATATTCTAAATATACGGCAAAATGGAGTTTTAGCTTTAATAATCGCCAAAAGTTCCTTTAAAACAACTTAGTAGCATGAAAAACGCAAAATAAGGTTACAGCTAGAAAAACTAAAGGAAGAGATGGATATAACACAATAAAAAGTAGTCATACAATACAATGATTTAGAAAAATGAGGCAATGGATATGAAGAAGTTACAATTTGCATTAAAATAATGTAAACTGTTCCAAAAGATTGGTTATAAAAATTATCAATGCGGATAGAACCTATGACATGGTTTGGACATATAAAGAAAACGAGAACGACAAATAAATAGAGAATGACTACATAAAGGAAACATATGCAGATAATTAATAATTCGACAAAAGGATATGATGAAATTGTTTATGATTTGATACAAATGTCATAAGGAAAACTTGAACAAAATTTAAAAAAGGAAACAAAGCAGCAAATATAAAATATATTATTAACAACAAATGTTCCATTAGAACGTACTCCTCTTTCATTCTTCTAACCTGAAGTCCCATTTCAAACAGATTAAAGGGACAACGAGACAATTTTATTTTCAGAAGTTCCCAAAAGTATCGAATGAGTCAGAATGGTATAATAATTTCAAAAATATAATTTACGTATTACCTATCGATAATAACTGAATAGACAATGAACTTGACCCAGATTTATAAACTTGGTAGACCATTTCGGAGGTATGTGTGTCTCGTTGAACATCTATTTCTTCTTGGGGTTGAATCTGAACCTTTTTCTTCGAACGACTTTTCTTGCCTTTTTCCAAAAACAGTAGGTAATTAAAATAACTAAGAAAAATTAAACTATATGTGACACATAAATTGGTTCATACATCATGGTGTTAGTTAATGTGGTTTGTTAATGTCGTTTTTGTTGATGATTTGGGAATGTAAGATTATTTGATACCTTCAAAATTAGAAATACCTTCTTCTAGAATTGCAATAAGGTAATTTCCTTTTATAATATAAACGTTTTACTATTTATTTAAAAGGTCCTGATTTGTAAACTGTTTTTTTTAATTAGTCTATCTAAATCTATCAAAAATTGATCTTATCCTCTAAATAGGTTCTTGTAAGTATGTGGAATCATTAACATACCTATATAAATCTATTGTATAAACCGGATAAAACAATTCATGGTTCTCTGAAACGTCAAAGGAGCATTTTTGAGACCAAAAGGCATTCTAAGGAATTCATAATATCCATTACCTGTTGAAAATACCGATTCACTCAATATCTTTAGGATACATTTCCATTTGATTGCAAAGTCAGCATCTAAGTGGGATTAATAACTTGAGCTATTCGTCAGCGACTCATATGACTAGATAGGTTTGGTGTGCCCGAATTACTTTTGCAACTATTTTAATCGTATTTACAAAATATCAGTTTGTTCAGCATCGTGTTTTTAAATCACACAAGTTTCATCAAATATCTGGCGTGCCTCAAGGATCTATACTCGGACCTTTACTCTTTGTTCTTTTTGTAAACGACATCATGGTTGATCTACAAGTACACCATTTAATGTATGCAGATGACCTTAAGCTATTTTGCGAAATAAACACCATTGCCGACTGCTATATGTTACAAAATGCGCTTAATGTCATTAGTCTGTGGTGTCTAAATAATAATTTAACGCTAAATGCATCCAAGTGTAATATCGTTACATTCACCAAACAAAAAAATCTGTACTATTTGATTATAAATTAGATAGTATAATATTGTATAGACCTGATTACATAAAAGACCTTGGACATTTGACCCTACATTATTTTTTACAAAACATATAGATATAATTCCGTCATCTGCTTTCAAGAATATGGGGTTCATAATAAGGAATTCCAAAGGCTTTATCAATATTTCTACACTACGATTGCTCTACACTACCCTTATTCGTTCTAAATTAGAATATGCATCAATCGTCTGGAACCCAATTTATGCTAATTAAATTGCAAACTTGTAAAGAGTACAGCGTAGGTTTATGAAATCAGCTGTGTACTTACTGGATGGTACATTATCCCACTCAGGGTGTTCCGCATGATCTATTACTTGAGCGCTTCAATATTCATGTCCTTGTTAAAAGAAGATCTGTTTATCAATGTTTTTGTATAAAGCTCTACATAACATTTTGGACCGTCCAGGAAGTAATATTAAAATCAAAGTATTCAAAGTACTACGACTATCAACTAGAAGTAATAATGTTTTTAGTCTACCCACAGCACGTAGTGTTGTTTCCAAGTACAGTGAGATAGAAAATAAAGTCGATCTTTTTTGTTGTTTTGCTAATGATATAAAAATGGTCTTTTTACCTTGTTCTTTATATTTGTGTTATTTGTAAGTTTGTACTATTTTTTTCTCTATTTTTTCATGGTTAATTTTTCTCTCTTTTATCTTTTTTTTATATTTTATATCCTGTTATTGGACATCGCCTATTGGATGTGTATTTGAAATAAATAAATAAATAAATAAATATGGAAAAAACACAAAAACCGACCACTAGGTGATCAACGATGCGTTGATCTTCAGCGTCCGTATGAATCGGAGATAAAGTAAGGCCATTCGTTGGCGTCCATAAAAAATGATCAGCGGCCAGACTACTGCGTTTGTGTTAAATTGCGTCGAAAGAAGTAATATTTAATGAACAGTACATATTTTTTTTTAATTATTGTATTCGTCTCTTTATGCCACTGGATTTTAAACTACATATTACATTTTGTATTTTAAAAAGATATAGAATTAAAGCATATACATTCAGAGTATTTTTTGGGACGTTACGCAGTGGCATATTCCTTAAACGACGACGTTGTTAGATCTAGTCCTGGGCGCGCGAGGTTTATTTTTCGCGAGGGCTACATGTTTAATAAAGCTTTCGCCGGCAGCGTTAGGCTTAACATAAACTTGATAAGTTGACGAGGCAGTTTTATAAAGTCTGCTAAACAACGTCCGTCAACGTCTCGTCTCCGGCATTTGTCTAAGTGACAGGCCGAGTGACGGCTTTGTCCCGGAACGGAGTGGAATTTTAATTCAGCCCCGATACTCAATTTATCATTTAATGGAAGCATTCAACCTATTTTGTCTTTGTTTATGGAACAGAGGACGTATTAAGCGGGACGCCTTCCAAGGTGATGCTGACAACGGTTCATTTCGACCGGGGTTTTTTGCTGCACGCGAAGTGTGGCGTTGCGAATTGGCCCGACACTTTTTTTGTGGGTCACTGTTACGGGTCCGACCATTCATAATTTTGTTTGTGTGCTGGATCTGAGTCAGACAGGTGAATAAAATAAAAAAAATATATTGGCCTTCACTTTGCGGCAGAAAATAACAAAACTATTCACAGGAATGCTTCTGTATCAACATATTCCTATTCATCTGAAATGTACACATAAACCATATTCGTATTTGTCAAAATATATTCATATTTATGTGAAAAAAATGTAATATACTAAAAGTAAAGTGCAATACTAATGTAAGGTGCAATAACAATACAGAGTGCAATACTAACGTAAAGTACAATACTAATATAAATATGTAAGTATGTATATAATACTGCAAAGTGCAATACCAGTATAAAGTGCAATACTAATGCAATATACTAAAAGTACAATATACTCACTAAAAGAAGTGCAACATAATCACTTTAAAAAAATGTGCAAAATACTCGCATCAAATTCATCTTAATATATTCATATTTATCTGAAAAAGTGCAGTATACTAAAAGTGCAATACTAACGTAAAGTGCAATACGAATATAGAGTGCAATACTAACGTAATGTACAATACTAATGTAAATATGTAAGTATATATTAATGCAAAGTGCAATAGTAGTACAAAACTAATGCAATATCCTAAAAGTGCAATATACTAGAAGTGCAATATACTCACTAGTGTTAACATCAAGATCACCAATAGGAAAATTTTTTAAAATAGTTTAAAAATCTTTGTAACAATATTTTACACGTCCTTTTTTTACCACTGATGATGTAGTTTTGGGGTAGTTCACACATTGGCACCGTTTTTATTGTTATAAAGACACACTATTATTGATTGATGTCATGATTTCGATATGTAGATAATTCCACCTCGTGATTTGTCTATGAAGATATTTGTGTTGGTATTACGCCGCAATTAAATCCAATGAATTGTAGATTCACACTTGAGGAACTAGTCGTTATTAATGGCTGTTGTTGGCATTGCCAACTGAGCAACATAGTAAGACCTAACAGAAGTGATAATATAAATGCAATGTAAGTTTCTAGATGATTCTTCCTCTGGACCATGAGTCTAATGTCTTGTTTTTGAGATAAATAACTTCAAAAATGATTTTTAAATAAAATTTTTACCATATCATACTCTAAGGAAACAATATGTTGTATCAGAATTTAGTAGGTTCAACTAAGTCACTGAAGTCATGGATCATTAAATACTCAGTACTATTGATGGTCAGCTATTTTATCACTAGCTACGACCTTTTCCAGCGACATTTTGAGATTAAATTCCTTGTATTGTAGATTACAATTATACAAAACACTCTTACTGAAATCGCTGAAAATATACCTTTGGCACTATGCACTTCAAAAAAAAAAGACTACATCCATGGTACACAGGAAAAAAAATTGTTATACATCTAACCCCTGAATTTAAGGCATTTCGTATCAAAACACCCCATATAGTAGACGATAGTCATTTTAAGTTTTCTTTTGTCTTGAAAACATTTACCTTTCAATGTATTTAACAATAAATATATTCTTCATACCAACAGTGATTTAAATTTATCTGTAAGTAAAATTATTTCACTATTCCATATTTAAAAGACAGGGAACTAATTAGGACTTTAGATTATCAAGAAATCACATCAGATTATTATCTAAGGAACTGGGTAGGTACTAAATAAAGCTGTCTCAGTATTTTACCGTTAATTAATAATTTATCAGCTAAGATATATGCACAAATACCGTCATGATATCATAAACAATTACGGCGTGTGAAATCATGCAATTCTAATGAAATTTGTTTAGAGTCGCCATTATATAACATTGATAAATACGCAATTACAGACACTAAAACCAAGTAATAGACTAAACGCAATAATTGGACTTGAATAGAAGATATTGCTAAATAATTACCAATAATAAATAATAAAATATCAACTGTCAAATTAATTATTTATTTAATCTACCTGGAATCGACATAAATATTGGTATTAAGTAATAAGAGGAATTTTTTATGGGCAGTAATTGATTTAGGTAAGGCCACATACTAATGGTTGCATGAAATCGTGAATGCTGTCTGTGAGAACTATTTTTCTTACATACATAATTGACAAATCATCGATCTATTTTTTTTATGTCATCTACACATTGAATAGCAAATTGTTATTGGAGTTACATTCAATTAATCAATGAAATAAAAGGCTCACCATTATTGGGATTTTTTTGTATACAAAAACGGGGTCTGTGTTTTAACTATCTTTCTAATAACAACATGTTAGATAAAATTATTATTTTTGTTGTATCCTTTTCTCGGAGACGCTATATGTGCAAGTAATTTTCGAGTTTGCTGTACCCAACAGAGTGTTTCAGTATAATGTACCATACATTCTAATGCTAATAGAACATTTAAAAAATATTTCAACTGATATTGCGAGAAACAACTACTCTGCGGGTTACATGCCCTGACCAGGATGGAATTATACCAACAAATACAGAAAACAGCTACGATTATTCGTCAGGTTCTATAGCCCGAAGAGTAGATATTTCCGATAATATCATTAGTTAAAGAATTCAAATCTTGGCGAGAAATATTATAATTACATACATAGTACTTGTGAAATTGCAGATCGACCTTTACCAGTGTGGTCATATTCAGATTATCATTTTTTTCATTCAAATATGAATCTATCATCTCAAGATGTAGATCGTTAAAGTTAATTTTTTTTTAAATAAACGAATATATCAATACGAAATCCAGCAAGCATAGGTATATTTTAAGAGGCCCTATTTAAGCTAGTTTTATTAGTTCTTAATACTACTACTATTTTCTTATACAGGGTGTCCCACTAAGGTCGGCGAGGTACGATATTAGAAAAAGTATAAGCCCTAGAGCTTCGGGAAAAAATGTCGATAAATCAATAGACCAAAAGAAATCGCTGGAAATAGCTCGGCCGCTAGGGGGCGCAATCTACATATCAAAACATACAGTTGAAATGTTTTCCTATTCAGGTATATTAAAAAGAACAAACATGGACAGAAAAATAATTTTTTTTAAGGATTGGCTCATCAAAAGCATAGTATTATACCTCGTTGGTTATGTCATTTACCTTAATATGGAAAACTATAGACGGCGTTATTTCGAAAGAATGATGCTTCATGGATTTATCTCAAAAATTTTAAATGCAATGGTATAGTTTTCTTTACATAAATGAATTCAGCACAAAAAATTGATGAATATAGAATAACTTTGACATTTCTAATGAAAGTGTTGTTTATTTATTGGAGCTATTTATCCAAGTTTAGATTGTTTCACGTTTACTTATAGGTTAGTTTGAAGAGCATAAAAATAGCTACATAAAGGATTGGATATCTTTTTTGTTATTAAGTTGAGGAACATGATGCTAACGAAAAAACATTTAATTACTTACCAAAACAAAATGCGTTTATAAAAGAACCTACCTAAACCTACGCAAATGAGTCAATAACAATCTTGAAAATAATAGCAAAAACAATAACAAACCGCTTTTGATATTATGTAAGGAAAGAACAATTAAATTTTAACAAAAATAAAGATGTTTATAAATGCTCGAAATGCATACCATGCAATTTGCATTCAATGCAGGAATTTAACATTGCGTGCTTAGGTAGGTTCTTTTAAACGCATTTTGTTTTGGTAATTAAATGTCTTTTCGTTAGCGGCGCCGTGTTCCTCAATTTATTATCATTATTTTAACTTATTAACAAAAAAAGATATCGAACCCTTTTTGGCGTCAAAATGTAGCTATTTTTATGCTCTTCAAACTAACTTATAAAAAGTTTTATCCTGCTATTTAATTTTTTTTTTTTTTGGAAAATGTGAAAAAAATGGATAAGTAGCGCCAATAAATAAACAACGCCTTGGTTATAAATTTCAAATTTATACTGTAATCATCAATTGTTGTGTTGAATTCATTTATGTAAAGAAAACTATAGCATTGCACTTAAATTTTTTGAAAAAATCCATAGAACATACATAGAACAGCATTCTTTTGAAATAACGCCATCCATAGGTTTCGATATTGAGGTAAATGACATTACACATTCACCACGAAATAAGGCATGAAAAAACCTTTCCCACTAGGTAAACACTATGGGCTTTTGATGAGCCAATTCTTTCCCCCACCCTTTCTGTACAATATCAACAAAATATCAATAACAAAAGTTATGCGCAATGAATCTGTATATCCATATTTGTACTATTTAATATACCTGAATAGGAAACATTCCTGAGAAAAGTTCAACTTTATGTTTTGGTATGTAGATTGCGCCCTCTAGCGACCGAGCTACGAACTTGAAAACTATTTCCAGCTATTTCTTTTGGTGGATTTATTCATCAAAATATTTTTCTCGAAGTCTATACGCCTATACTCTGCCTAATATCGTACCTCGCCGACCTTGGTGAGACAGCCTGTATACGTGCTATTCTATTCTATACAACAGAGCTTTTGTCAAAATTCGGCCAGTCGTTTAGTTACGAAAAAAATACTAAAATTTAATGGGCGTTGCTGTGAAACATAAAGTAAAATATAGAAAAAAATAATTCTTATTCTTGGGAAAAATAGTCATTTCTCAACTTCTAGGCGAACCTGATTTATTTTACGTAACATTTTTGGAACTGGCGCTGATAAGGATTTTAGAGGACTGTATGTGTTCATTAGGGAATCGGTTTTCGTATTGCCGCTTGCAACCTTTTCTCCGCGAAATAAAAATATTTGATACAAAAATAAGTATTACGAAACAAGTGTGAATATAAAATTGCCCATACAACAAATTTCTCAATAGAATAATTAACTGAATAACAAAAAATAAGTAACATTTACCAAGTAACTAATTTTAACAACTATAATTTGCGCGGACGCAACAGTTGCATTTAAAAAAGACTTTTTTATTCCTTTTAAGCAAGTAACAATATAATATTCCTAAAAATCTTCAGCAGTACTGTGTATTTATGTTTCTTTCGCCTCTAGTTCTTTTTGCTGACAAGAACGCAATAATTTTTTTCAGCCACACAAAACGCAAGAGCGGCCAGCACTCTGTCTCATTGAACTCCATCTCGTTCTATTTTAGGGCCCGCGCGGGCCTTCGGAACCTCTGAATGTGCCTTTCTACTCTTCATTTGAAAACGTTGCCGCGTATTTTACGGAAACGACGCCACATAACACTACACAAACCCCCGTTGACCATAACAGCACGCCCTGCGAGATTGGCGAAAGGAAATGGACCTGCGAATAATCAACATAATTGAAGGGTGCGATATATCCAATTCCTTCGATGAAGAGTTAATGGAGGGAGCAGCGTTTTACCATACATAATTCAATAATGTAATCAACTATGATGTCTGATACTACTATTCAAAAATTAAATATATTTTATAAAAATTTATTCAACGCCAATAAATATCAGCACAAAATATGTAATTAAAAGTAAAAAAAAAATTGTTGCACGACTCATTTTTTAACACCCTGTATTATTGCTTCGATTCTTTAAATCAAGATTTTAACTAAAAGTTTTATTTTCCACCTAGTTTAGGATAATAATCTCCAGGTGTAGATAAATACAAAAATTTAGTTGCAGTTTCTTCTAAACGAAGAAATAACAGAAATACTTTTCGATACNAACAGATTTTTGATCTTAATTGAACAACACACATTAACCATTAAAAAAATTAAAATTATATACTTTTTTAAAATTCTACTGAAAAACTATATACGTTGGTATAGTCTTTTCGAAGTCAGTTGAACATGTAAAAAAACGCCTGGCAATAAAATTTAATAACTTTCATAGGCGTCCCTAAAAAATTTTTCTGCTAAAGGTAAAAAATAATAATTTGTATATAATGTGTAGAAAATTTCTATTATATGGTCATTTGGCCAACAACATATTTTAATTATTTATGCCCTCAAATAATTTTATTATATTGATGGTAAATTTCGTTTTGTTTCGTTTCAAAAGGTCTCCAAAATGCCATGTTGTAATAATTTCTCCCTTCGCAATTGCAATATGAATGACTAATAGAAGGTGCCTATAATAAATTAAAATTACCTGAATCACACCAAATTCCGCATTGCTGCACTACACTACTGGGCAATTTGTCAACCACTTGTCAACAGCTCAGTGGTCCAATGCAGGTGTCTTTGTATTTCGTTTGCCCGTGCTCACATTCTACAACTAGGCATATACATTTCTACCACCTCCACGTTTAGATCGACCAGACCTGTACATGGGGATGGCTAAATAAATATGAGAATAAGTTTATCAAATATTTCAATGTCGAGTTGCTGCGTCAGCGACCGACAGGATTCAACAAATTTCTCAAAAATTCTTAATTTCCTCATAATTCGGAAATGATTTACAATAAGAGATAATAGATTCAGAATAAGAGGTTATCTAGATAGAGGTTGCTCTGTCCTTTTTATAATTAAAAAGTGATATTTGATAATGATATTTTTTAATTACAGTGTACAATTTTCCGAAATAACAATTTCTTGTTTGCAGATAAAATCTACTGCAAATTTTTAGTGCTAGGTAAGAATCATTGCAATTTTAAATATCTATGCAATAAAAAGCACGACATTAGCGCACAAATTAGTAGGCTTTGAACATTGGACCGAAAATTGTTTCAAATAAGTGACAGACCACGTATTTTATAAAGTAAAACACAAATAATTGGCTAAATCATCGAAAATAGAGTTATTCATGTTTTTACTTTAATTTGCGTTTAGAGCATAGAATTACTAAAAAATAGTTTGCCTGTTACTTATTTGACATAATAGTCAAAGCCTACTAGTTTTTGAACAAATGTCTTGTGTTTTACTGCAGAGATGTCGAAAATTTCAATTATCTTGAACACCATACTAAAAATTGACAACAAATTTTATTTGCAAAGAGACTGTTATTTCGAAAAATTGTAGATAATGATAAAAAACTCCCTTTATGTTTTTATATCTATAAAAATGACAATGCCAGTATTTTCTCAAATTTATATTGCGAAATGTTCAGGAAATTTCAGACTTTATTGTAGAATATACTTATAAAGAAAATTTTTAATTCAATTTTCCATGCTTTTCATTATCGTAGTATGCTTTGCGACATACAATTACGCATCACCCTGTATAATGGCCTATTAAGAACCAAAACAGTGATCTAAAAAATTTTTAGGATGCACAATTCGACAGATTTTTTTTTTGCAAATAGAGGCTTTTTAGATGTATATTATTATGTTGCATAAATTACGATGGTTCCGTTGGTAATCCATGACCTGCTTTGATATGTTTTTTGAAACCAATTTTTCGATAAAACTATTTTAAGGGGATTTTTATTAAAAGTATGGCCTTAATCAATATCATCTAAAATCCCAACATGCTAAATATTAGCCATCAGTTTTCCGTTTCAGTTTTGAAAATGACTGACACTGCTGATTATAATTGGTAAATAATATATTCTGTGTTTAATTATTTTCACAGTTTTATGCGTTGATTGCATTGCCAGTGCTGTAACATTGTGAAAATAACCTCAGTAAATGTAACTTTTTGTAATTGGAAAATTTGCCATTATCCTGAGGCATTTCCTCCCAGATTTTTAAACTGAAACAGAAACTAAATTTAAAAGTATAAACAATATATTCTGCGTTTTAAACAAATTCAATCTAATCCAATTCAATAAAAAATACCAAAAGTAATTTACCAAAAACTCGATTTAAAAAATCGCAATAGGTGTGCAAGTTCATCTAAAAATCCACAACGTATTTATAAAAAAATCATTTGTCCCATGAGTCCCAAAAACACTTCAGAGGGCCACATTGTATAAAATTGACACTTTTGTAAAGAAAAGGTAGCCCAATAAAATAATGAGCGTATATGCTAACTATAACAGCTTTGTTAGTCATTAGTTTGATTTAGTAAAAATCCTCCCGGTTAATAAAAATAAAATAATACCGGCGCTGGCCCATAAATCTGGCTTAAATTAGCTTTTTAAAATTCATATTAGTAAATAAAACCTTGCAAATGTTAATGTCCCGGTGTCCGAGTTGGAAATTTACGTATCAAAAACACATATATCAGGCGTTGCAAATAAAAATAAACTATCATCACGGCAATATAATTTGACAAAACATGGCTACATCCAAACAACAAATCAAAAACATCGAATACCATCATCCGGCCTGGCGGCACTAAATAACCGCGTAATTTCAATAAAAAGGAAATGCAAAAATCGAAATTTATTACTGAAATCTTCGCACTCCGTCGCACACACTGAATGACAGCGAATATATCCGACATCGGGCTGCAGTGTCTGCCTTCGTCCCGTCTTCTTGAGCGATGAATCACAAAATGATCACCGCTAAAATTTTGATTATTTTATTTCCAAAATGTATAACAAAGTTTCATTAATCATCATATTAAATCAAGTCATTTTAAATGCTCTAATCATTGTCTTGATAATTTTATGTTAATCTATTATCGATTTCGAAAACTTGAAAGTACTAACCAATTTTAATTATTTCATTTGAGTACCCTTAAATTATGACTTATGATTCGAAATATAGATATAATTAGATTTAGAGAAATATGAACTGAAGTTGCATTAGTTTAGCATTTAAAAATTATCCAAATTCAATAGTTAATTATATGTCCTCTAATCCTAAACGATTTGGGTCCCATATTAATTCAAGATCTAATTCTACCTCTATTCCATCTTGTATGAATTATAATAGTATTCAGTTAAATAATCCTTCTGATATTGTCAATGCTTTTGCCAATTATTTTTCTGATTCTTTTTTACCTAGTCACAATGTTAATAGTTGTTCATCCACATATGTTGGCTCTAATACTCTTTGTGTTTTTGAGGTTACTTAAGATGACATAATATTGATCACATTGATGACATTAATTGATCATAATTTAGTAACTTTGAAATTGGAGTCATATGGTATATCCCCTGCTCTATTATTTCTGTTTAAATCATATTTTAGTAATAGGTACCAATTTGTGGAGTATCGAGACTTTCAATCATGTAAATTCCATCAATTTTTAGGAGTTCCGCAAGGGCCAATCCTGAGACCACTGTTATTTATTATTTTTATTAATGACTTAACTGAATGCCTCGATGTCATCTATTTACTCTATGCGGACGACCTGAAGTTGTTCTTGGAAGTTAAATCCTTTACTGTTTGTCAATGACAGATTGACAGATTACACAATTGATGCCTATGTAATAATAATCTGCCTCTGAATGTAAGTAAATGTATAATTATGTCTTACACTCGACGCAAAACTAATCTAGATTTTGATTATAAAATTGGCGAATCTATTTTAAATAGAATTACGCAATTTACTGACCTTGGTGTTACTTTCGATACCAGATTATCGTTTCACGAGCACATTAGTTTAGTAACCAAATCTGCCTATAAGAATTTAGGCTTTATTTTGAGTAATTCTAAGGACTTTCAGAACGGTAAGGTTCTAAATATATTGTATGCAGCATTTGTGAGTTGCAAACTTGAATATGCATCGGTTGTTTGGAATCCTATTGATAATATTCAATTAGAGAAAGTACAATGGAGATTTTTAAAGACTATTCATTTTATTAGTTATGGATTTTATCCTCCTCGTGGTACACCTCAAGATTTATTGCTTTCTTGTTTTAATTTTAATAGTCTCTGTCGTAGGCGAATTATGTTTTCAATTATATTCCTTTTTAAAATCATAAATAACACGTTAAATGCAGACTAGTTCGTCTCAAGGATTTTATATCATGTTCCTAGACTTAATTCTAGATTTCACTACGATTTACAATTACCCACACCTCGTACCAATTTACTAATAGCATCTCCCCTAAATCAAATGATTTCCAATTACCAGATGAAAATCGACTTGATATATTTTTTCATTCTATGAATGATATAAAAAAAATAGTTTGTCTAGCAAATGTAATCCTTAGCTTGTATATGATAGTTAGCTTATTTGTTTATTTGTCTGTTATTGTTTATCATTAAGTTCTTTGTCTGGATTTTATATTTTGATTGCTCTATGTTATGTAGTATTTATATATTTATATTTAATGTTAGTTTGTCTTTTTCTCTTTAAATTTAGTTAAGGTTTTCTGTTTTACCTTATCCTGTAATTGGGACTTCCGTTGGATATTGTAACTTCTAAATAAATAAATAAAATTATGACTACTTTGATTCTAAAGTAATTTTTTAAAGTCTTTTCAACATCATATTTTTAACCTTTAATTTTTAGATTTACAAGAGGCTAGTATTAATGACTTCAAATTTCAAGTAAAGTAGTTGTACTTATAGGTGAAAATTACTTCGTCTTAACTATTTTACAACAACCACAAATTCAAAGGAATTATGCTACTGTTTTCCTTTTCTAATAGTCTTTCAAATAGCACAAAAGTTTGCAAAATAGATTACAATAAAATGAAATTTATTTGAATAGTTTATAACAAAATCTAAAAAACGAACACTCAGCGAAAATAAATTAGAATTTATATGTACGTCTTTTTACAAATGATTTACCTGTAGCTTAACGCTACAGATAAGCTTATATTAACATTTGTAACTTGTGACTTGAAAAGTCATTTTGCAACCAACTTAATGTAGCTTGTGATTTGAGGTCACTTTACGACCAACTTAACTGTAATTTTGTGGCTTGAGATAATCTTATTTACCTTATATTTACAACATGTGACATGAAGTCATTTTACAATAAGTTAATTATGACTGTGCTTTCAGATAAGCTTATAAATATATTTGTACCCTGTGACTTTAAGTCATTTTGCAACCACCTTTGCTACCATTACGTAACGTGTGACTTAAAACCATTTTTGCAAGTGACTTAGTCATTTCTACAAGTAAATAATTTACACACTGCATTTCATTTCCGACTTGAAGTAAGACAATTATAACAATATTTATAATTTATTAAGCACTTAAAATTGTTACGGATGGCACGTAGAAAGTTGTTTGTACAATTTAGTTTTATAAAGTTTGTAATTTATGACGCTTGAAGTCATTTTTAAGAGTCGCACGTAAAGACTCATTTTTACACAGATAATTACAATCTGACTTTTATAATCTTTTTCGAAGTTACTTTTGTATATGGCATATGTATTTTCGCGCGTCGTCCTGTACACGTCGATATATCTTTCGCTTTTAGCCGCAGCAAAATCCCACCGCCTAGGCACGAGAATTCAATGCAAAACTAGAAGGCACAGGTGGTACAAATTGGTAATGCGATTCCCAGTGGTATGTTGTTTCACTATTGGCTTTGAATATTGGCGTGACCGATAATCCGGACGACGACATGAAGCTATTACACGTACTCTATTACTCATATCACTGACAGCCCGGGCACTCCAATCCACTACTTCAACGTGAGCAACTGATACAAATGGAGCAATTGATATTCGATATTTTTTGCGCCGCGCCTGGTCATGTTTACCGATTCAGAATATTCACGTACTCGCGTGTGAAAGTTAAAAGGTCATTTTTGGGCATTGATGCATCGTACAGAATAATACGTCGCGATTTCTGTCACACAAGGCTCGTATTTACCATGTTATGCAATCTTTCTGAATTTATTGGTTGTTAGGTAAGTGGAAGAAAGTAATATAAGACCCCTTTTTATTTTTTAAGAATCTAGTAATTTTATTTTTTTACATAAATTGGAATTGTGTCAAAAATAGAAAATTTTCTATTTTTAAAATTAAGTTCCTAAGATGATACAGCTATATTAGAGCTTTTACAAAAAACAAGTGCGAAGACATGTTTGTATCCCTAGATTTTATTTAAAAAGTGACATATACAGAGTGTGCCAGAATAACTTGTACAACGGAAGACCACATACATGGACTCAAAATAAACAGATAGGCTAAATCACCTATGTATATCCGAAATCGCTTCGGTTTGCCACTAGATGGCCTCAAAGTTCGAGAAATTTTTTTGAATTTTGTAAATAACTCCAATAGTATCAATCTACAAATGTTGGTGTTATACAGAGTGTTTTTTAAAACTTAGAACTCTTAACAAAATTTATGGTATGGATAATATTCGTTCGTAACCTTTTCATCTTTCGGACAATAATGACGACTACTTTTTATTTGATAGGTGATACCATTTGGAATTTTTTGGGCCCAGAATTTTGATTAAATGACCGATTTAGGTACAAAGAAATATTTTTTAATTGTCTACATTATCTTATCATCCATAACACATAACAAAGTACTAGTAGTCTCTGATTTTGTAGATTGACTGTAATTTCAGTTTGATTTTTAAGTCATTGCACCTGCCAATTCTTAATACGTACAATAACTCTAAAGTCTGGACAATCCACAACGTCATTAAATAATTTTGAAAAAATGGCATTTCTTGAGTTTCCGCTGAAAAAATTGAAAATGTTATTCTAACTGCGCGCTGGGCCCCGGGTTTGAAAAAAGGAAAAAAAATTGGAAAAAATTGTAATTAAAACAAAAAAAGCAAAAACACCATTATTTAACAATTTTCATATTCATTCATCGTCACCTGAAACAACGAGAATGGAGACTTTAGATAACTACGAGTATAATAGAATCCATACAAAATGGACAAAATTTATTATGTTGTTTAATATTATTTTTAAAAAAGAGAAAACCGAAAATAAAATGAAGAAGACAATACCTGCATAAGGCTCAGGATTGCGATTGGAGCACCTTCCTTCACAATTCAAACAGAGTCTGGAGCAGTATAACCCAACCCTTCTGCATCCGCAATTGCCCTTGCAGCCTTTCTGGTACTTGCAGGCAATGAGTGTCAGAAGCTTCTCTGAGGCTGGGGACATTATGTCGCTCCAGATATACAGCCTGGTCCATCTAAACGAAACATTTGCGAACGCAATCCTGAGCCTTATGCAGTTATTGTCTTCTTCTTCATCTTATTTCCGGTTTTGTCTTCCTTAAAAACAATATTAAACTAAGACAATAAATTTTGTCCACAATGAACATGAACGACATGGATTATATTATAGCCTCCATTCTCGTTGTTTCAGATGATAATTCTGTAGATAAGGACGACGGATGAATATAAAAATTATTAAATAATGGTGTTTTTGCTTTTTTTCGTGTAAATATAAATTTGTTCCAGATATGTTTCCTTTTATCAAAACATTCTATCTTCCCCTTGAATTAAGAATAGTACGATTCTGTTTGAACTAGGAGGCCCGTTGACCATATATGGACCTCACTCACGTTTGACAGTTCTTTAAATGTAACCTGGACATACCAGGTAATCATAAAATAATTGATTTTAGAGGTGTATGAAGTTGATAGTAGGGCACCAGCGCGCAAGGCAAGTTCAAAACTGGTGTGGAATTGTTTACAAATGCTGACTGAACTGGCCACCAACAATACAGTCAGACTGTGTTGGGTGCCAGGGCACAAAGGCATTTGTGGAAATGAGAAAGCGGATGAACTTGCTAGGAAGGGATCCGAGACAGAGTTCATTGGCCCGGAGCC
>NW_019417111.1:25010-76523 GCF_000390285.2 Anoplophora glabripennis
GGTACCGCTGTTGTATCATTACAATTATGAGTGGAAAGGTGACATTTTTGAAATTTATTTGCTTCTTTGATTTGTTGGTAGAACTGATTCATGCGTCAAAAAACTTGACAAAGTCTGTAGCAGTGTAAAACCACACTGTTTACCGATAAATTCGTGAATTAATTCATGAAGAACTTCGTCAATTTATTGATGAATAAATTGTCAATGTAAAACAGCTATTATAACTACATATTTCTTCTTTCTATTATAAAATTTCATGTTTTTATACTGTTGCCGTTACTAAGATCTGCTTTTCTCTTATTTTTAGATTAACTTCTTACTATCTTTACTATCACAATTTTTTTTGGTTATTTAATTTAATATTGCATGTTCCAATACAGTACATTGCTAAATAACTCATGTACAATAGAATAAAAATATATTTAGACACTTACTTGATGACTGATGACAAATGAATTAAATACTCGATAACTAACCGGTGTAGTAAATAAGCTAAAAACTGTAATATCAATTATGTTTTAATACATTAGGAACCGTTGACAATAATTGTCGCAGGATAGCCACCCATGTTTCTACAAATAACATGATGTCTCATATTAGGAACCTATATCATAACATGATACTTTCCTCTGTGTTCTTTGACTTTTGCTTAACAATACTAGCAATAATCTGGAGACAATATAACTCAAGTAACGCCTATCTATCTGCAGACTAAGTATTAAATCAACACGGTCCATGTCCTGGCCTATGCAAACACAGGCAATTACAATAAACCATTTAAGCGATTGTCCCGATCGACCGCCGGTGCTTTGATGTTTGTGCGAGCGCATACCACTCGTCGACGTCCGTTCGACGTACTTTATCAGTCAGTCAAGTCGGTATGATTTGTGATCGTCGAGTGATTCGGATTACCGTCTCCTCCTGGGCTCATCTCGGAGCGCCGTGACTCGGCACTATCGACATCTGTACCTGATTGTTCTCGAGCCACATCTGTCCGTCAACTGTCTGTCCGTCCGGTCACCACTAATCACGGCCGCCCGCTTAACGGTGCATATCGGCTGCAGGAAATCATATCGGGTCATCCGTGGACCGTCAAAAATGGTGCTATGGGATGTTAGGAGCGATCCTGGGTTCTGCGAAGCCTACACATTAAAGAATAAGATACTTATTGTATAATCACATATTTGATGTAGTTGTGTGTTGTCGGAATGTGCAATTTTTACTCTCACGTGAGCAAAATTAATATCTACTTATCCAATCCTCGCGATCACATTAAGTTAGCGATGAGCTAGGTACTGTATCATTAGCATCATTCGTGTACAGTTACGAACTGCTCGCGAGCAGCTCGCGTATATCTCGCGAACAAGTCGCGAACAGTTACACGTTTGTCAAGAAATTCAGTCAGTGTTGTGCATTTATCAATAAATGAATATGTCATCGTACGAAACGTTTATGAATTTCTCGCTTATGCTTTCTATATTGTTCAAGGCATTACCTAAACGTCAGCGAAGTTCTCCACGGAACTGGTGAAATCGCCTTTTTAAAAAAAGACTATAGGATGCAAATATTTAGAAACATTTGTCTTTCGGATGTATTGATTACCTACCAACCAAGAGATAGTTGTCTCTAAATGTCATTTTTACCAAAAGAGAAACTGAAATTAATGTATTTCATTTGATGAATTTTCTTCCAGCGTTTAAGTAATACTAATTTGTGTCATTGTGATCATGTGATTAGTTATTGTTTAGAGGAGTTATTGTATACTACGTGTAGTGCAGTTTTTAATGGTGATAATGGTGATCTATATAATCCATTTCTGTCCCAGACAGACCACAGTCAAGACTCGGCGAATCCAAGTCGTTGTGGTGGTTTTCAAAGATTCGAAGGTCCTTGTAACGGAGATATCGTGGCTGTCGTGAAATTGAGTGACGGCATCTCATTTGACAGTTTGCCTTTTTTGTTTGTTCATAAATATTATTGTCTGTTTGTTTGTACATAATAAAAATGTGGTGTAAACGCAAAATGGTTCACATCTCTCAAACCTTCCATTTTTCTATGTTCATTAAGAATTTTCTACATAATTATGTGGGGCCATTCTAGCACCTCTCCAAGTTTGTGACACATTTTTTTAACACCCTGTATTTTTGCCTAAACTAATAATTGGACTTAGTGTATACAATGTAACATATTCTCCCATTTGTTTAATTACTTTCTAAACGGCATATTGTTATGTATAAAAAAACAACAACTTTTTTCTAATTTGAGCCACTCCGTATCTCTTGCCGTTTCTTTGATCCTAATGCTATCTCATCCTTAGCTTGGACACACTGTATATCTATGAATTCATCAAAATTTTAAAAAAATAAGTACACTAATCGATCCTACGGAAAAAAATTATTATTTATTTTATTTATTCACTATTGGACTTAGATGTTTATAGCAACACTGTATAATAATAAAGTTTTGGGTCAAACAGTGAGACAGTTTTTTTTTTCCGTACAATTGAATGGTATAATCAGTTTTTGATTTTTTTTTAAATTTAAACAAATTATCAACAATTACTGAAAAATTAATTGTTGCAAGTCATTTTTATTTTTTTTTTGCATTTTTGAGCATGTTTTTGAACTGTGACTACAAGTTTTTTTATTTCACCAAAAAGTATATGTCAAAACGAAAAAATGATTACCGGCAGAACTCTGTACAATGATTTTTCTAAGCAGAATTTTTCTTTGAAAAAAAGTGTTTCAGACCGAAAAAAAAGAATATCTTCTTGAATTTTTTATCTAAAAAAAATTGTGGTTATTTAAGACACAGAAAGGTATACTTTCACCAATTTTCGTCAAAATTAAATTATTTTTGCGGAAACGAGAAATTAAAAACGAAAAATAAGAACAAAAGTTGTAGATTTCTGCATGATCTACAACTTTAGTAATAGATACTTTTTTGTTTGACGTAAATTTTCGCCAGAAATCCCAATGATACAATCTTTCATAACTTTTCAACCCCCCAAATCAACCCTCCGTCGCCCCTGCTTACGCATTTATTTTTTTTTCGTTTATTATAAGCCCTTTTACCATTTCCACTTGAAAAATTTTCTTTTTTTTCCCTCTAAATGAGTTATTTTCATCGGTCTACTTAGAAAAATATGAATAAAGAAAGATAAGGCAATTAAATGTAGATAAACGTGAGTGCTATTGTGTGAAATTTAACATTGTTTTTTTTTTAGTGTGTTGCCACAGCAGTTTAAAAATTCCACAGAGTATGTGCGAGTGCATGAATTTATTATTTGCATACAGGATATCAAAAAACTAGTGACCTAACAATAGTGTACCTTGTGCGAACCTTTTGCTCAGACAAACAAAGTCTCCGGTATGATTAATATTCAATCTGCGCCCACCAAGAAATATTTGATTTATGGGCAGCGGCAATTAAACTCAAAGCAACAATCGGAAAAAACTTTACGGCCCCATTTCACTATTATTCGACGGTTTTATAGGTGAAGGTGATAACTGTGCCTGGAAAAATTAACGACTCCGCATTGATATATTGTAAAGTGAAATAACCCACAATAAAATAAATCTGTTACATATTCTTCGGTCCGGGAGGACTTTACTTTTATTACCGAGGTCGTAAATTAACGGCGGATAGTAAATTGCCTTTATGCTAAAAAGATACGGCAAACGGTAGGAGATTATGTTTTAAGAGACAAATGTTTCATTCAAAGGTTCAAAAGGCTCATTACATAATGAGCAGTGGCCTTTTCTCTATAGTCTGTTTAGAAATGAAAGAGAGTAATAAAAGCTTATTACGTATGCAAATCGTGAATAAATGTAGTACTGGTGCTTATATTCAATATTTTTATATTATGTATTATCGGTATAGATGAGGTGTACTTTTAAAAAAACTTTGTGTGACCGGGTTGTACTAAATTGTAGCAGGTAGCTAAAATTTAATCCCCGACAATCCGTCTTTGTCTATGCCGCTTCAATTTCTCGGTCCATTTCTCTTATAAGTAAACAATATAAAAACAGCATTTCAAAACATGAGGCTACTTTAAGCATCATAACCGGGTTAAGAGGGTTTTTAGTAATTCAAATAAAATTATTCAATATTATTATCAAAATATTTATTTAAATTTAATGAATAGACTTTTATTCCACACAAAAATATATGTATTTTGAAAATTCAAATTATGGTGAGTAAATGTAGTGTTGTATAAATGTACAATAAAGAAAATAAAAAAGTAGGTATATTAAAATTCATCCTCTGAATATTCTGATGAATTATCTTCGTCTCCTAGATTGATAACGATAGGTTCCACAGTAACGTCAATTAAATTATCGAGTTCCCACATTTTCTCCTCTTCTTTTTGTACATGATGTATACATCTTTGCCAGTTATCTGCAGTTACTCGTTCCAAGGAATTTTTTAACAAAATTTTCACGTCACTTAATTTAAACGTCGTATTATTTCGCGCTACATCTCCTTTTACCTGCGCCCAGACTAATTCGATTGGGTTAAGTTCACAGTGATAAGGTGGTAACCGTAGTACCGTTATTTGGCGATTTGTTGCCATTTCATCGATAACATATTTTTTCTGATCTTTATTAAGATTGACAAGTGTCAAAAGTTCCTTTTTCACCATATTTGTTTCAAAAGAAATGTTTTTTCCGGATAACCATTGAATTATATCGGCTTTCCTCCAAGCAGTCGTAGGCGTCCGCTCGGTCTGCCGTGAATGGTAACTGGCATTATCCATGACAATTACAGACCCCGGAGGAATAAGATCCAACATCTGTGTAAAATACTCTTCGAAAACATCTGCGTTCATGTCTTCGTGATAGTCACCTGTATTTTTAGATTCAAATAAAAGTAAACCGCCATCTACAAAACCACTGGCACTACCTATATGTGTCACTATTAATCTTCGCCCTTTACCTGAAGGTGCCTTGAACCCTGTTGAAAGTCCATCCAAAAATGCTTGTCGAAAACTTTTTACATTTTTATCTTGCCATACTTTTGTTACAGTATATCCCTCGTTGACCCAAGTTTCGTCTAGATAATAAATATTCCTCCCTTCGTCACGGAATTTTCTAATTGATCTTAAGTAGGATCTTCGCCAACAAATAATTTCATCTTTATCGATAAAAACTGACTTCCTGTTCTGCTTTTCTCAGCAAAAATTCAACTCTCGTAAGAATAATTTGCCCATAATTTGCTTCTACTGATTTTTGGCAAAGCAGTAGAAGCACCTGAAACAAAATATTAGCACGCCCATGGCCGGTTCTTATCTCGGGGTTTTATTACTCTCTTTCATTTCCAAACAGACTATAGGTAGTTTTTGTTTCACTGTGTTTACAGGTCCGAGAAAAACCGACAAAAACTGTGAATACCAGAAGTCTAGGTACATCCAACCGGTTGCAATCTTGTCTATAGGATTTTTTTTCAACACGCTTTTCCTATTCTTAATGCAATACTAGCTACATATACACTTGTTAGTGTGTATATTTTTTTACAACGTCCGATACGTGAAATTGTTTATTTAACGATAATCCTCGTGTTATCACAAAAACTTTGACATTTCCGTAAATTTTGCAGTTGTATGACACTGCTGAGATTGATATTAAAACAAATTAAAACGATTGCTATGAACAACGTCTAGTAAATACCGAAATGACAACCTTGAGTTTGAACCGAGTACGACCCTGTTACGAGCCGCGTGTCCTAAACTCACTTATAACTCTCCTATTACAGCGCAACCAACCCCTTGCCAGTCGGATCCAGAGCAGGCCGGCTATTATCGACGATGTCCTGTCGGACTATCAGGACTACTAGGATGACTGAATGCAGCGGTTCGCGAATTCTTAAGAGGAGACGGCCGTCTGCGACTGACAGCCGTATTGAGACCGTGTCCACCCGGCCTCTACACGCTTACACTCCAATAATTAAGGCGACATGTATATTATGTAGCTGCACCAAGGGGTCCTCTTCGAGCTGTCACAGCTTCTCGTTACTACAAACTAGCCGAACGCTGAGAAGTTTGGCGATAACACGGTTGCGAATGACAATTTGACAAGCTCTAAATACAGAGTGTTCCACCAAGAAGAGCACATACGTGCAGGGACATTCCTCAATCCAAATTTTGAAAAAAGATTTTTTTTTCTAATAATAATATAACAATTTATTGCCCAACAGATATTTTTCAGTTACAGATTAGCCAATTGTGTGAGACATATGCACGTTTATAATAGTACAATTAGGGGGTGCAAAGGTGTGCAGAAATTTGATTACATAAACTACTATAACCACAAATTTGATTTACAGGAACAGGAACTTAACTTTTAAATTAAGTTCCTTGTTAAGAATTAAGAATTAATTACTAAAATTCGAGCTAAAATTTAAGCACAACACTATCTTCGTACTACAAAATCCATACATTTTATTTTATTTATTTAAAAACTGGAAAACAATTGTCTTAAAATTTACTAATTTTTTCCGTAGGACAAGTTTGCCGCGTGTACACGTGGCATGCATCAGCAGGTTAAGCGCTGTTGTCCGGTTGTGATGAAACTCTCCAATATTAATACTCGCTGTATATTGAAAACTGTTAGTCTTACGCGCCAGTAATACCTATACAACTTTTTTGTTATCTCATGCTGAAGTAATTGCAGTCAAATTTGATATTGTAAAGAACTCTCCATAACTGTAATGTATCAATACATATATACAATACAATAAATTAAGTTAAATGTAAATGAATTGGTTTTTAATTTAAGAATTTCAAAAATTTCCTCTGAACATTCTTTGGGAATATGAATATTATAATATGGACGCCAGACGACACTACAATATTCCAGCTCAGAACATAACAAAATCATTTTTTAAAGCAAACACGTTATCACACTTATAATAGTCTCTCATTATAAATACCAACATTCTGAAAGCTGCTGTCACGTTTCAATATGAGCAGAAATTGAAAATTCCTTATCGAAAAAACTCCAAGGTTCTTAAGCATATTAGACCTTTTAAGAAACTTGAAGGTATAATCAAATTCAACAGGAAATTTCTTATGCGTAAATGTCAAAACTTAAAAGCGTTCGTACTTAAATAGTTTACATTACATTATGTCTATATCTTTTTCAACTGTTACTTAATTACCAAACAATTATTGCTATCAATTTTCTTGAACAACTTAATCATCAACATAAAATAAAGGTTCTCATTATACAATACGAGACAAGATATTTATAAATAATAAAAACAACAATGGTCCGAAATTTGATCTCTGAGGAACTCCAGATGTAATTAAAATGTAATAGGACCTATGACCATTGTAAGTAACATATTGTTACCTGTCTTGCAGGAATGATAGGAATCATTTTAGTAGAAACTAAGTAAAATAAGTAGTTAAGTTTTCTAATTAAAGTATCATAGCCGATACGATCGAATAGATACTCGGGAAAATATTATAAATGCATTAACTAAGGACGATGATATTGTATACAATTTAACGATGCTAAATAAGGTTCTTGAAATACTAGATTTTTTTTCCAATTATTATTTTCCAAAAATTTTCACCTCAATATCTCACAACATTACTAATATGCAAATTATAAACAGATTTAATTTAAATTTTAATTCGAATCCTAAGTTTCTTGAAATTATTGCAAAATATATCTGACTGTCTGAATTTGCGATAATAATTTTTCAATATTTCAAAAAATGTATTTGTTGTACAATAAAGGATAGGTATTCATTCTTTCTAGAGTGAAACATTGGTACATGCTTATCAAAAGCCGAGTATAGCCTTTGAAAAAACGTCATCTACATTTGATAGATTACTTAAAAAATACTTGTCAACGGTTAGAAGCTTTTGGTATACCTAATTGAATAGTTTCCTTTAACTGCAGAGAAAATAACTTTTAAACAAATTTTTTATGCATTTACAAATTTAATTGCCTTTTTGTTGGAAACGGTTGGATTTAGATATATTAGCAAGGTATACTTTTTTAAGCAGAAAAGTTAAGAGGAAAGATTTTTCCAGCCCAAAGTCACGAAAGTCATGGCAGTCCTAATGGTCGCTTGTGGCGCCCTCTAGAGGAAAACGTCAATAAATTCGAATTTCTCATCCCAAAAAACCTCCCGGATTCGAAATTCCACGAAATTAACTCGAAGTAATCAAAACATATTAAAAACAATTTTTCAAATTTAACACCCTTTAGCTCTGTTATTATAAATTTTTTAACTAAGGTAAGTTTAGTTAAATCAACTTATATTGAGCCGAACTATATCTGGTGGAGCGTTGTACAGACCCTTTAGGGACACCCTGTATATTTACTAGTGAAAATTTTACATGTCATTTTAAACCAATTACATTCTGTAATTTCGACAGTTGCCCATGGCAACCTTCAAATTTTTCAGAAATTTTTTTCTTCCTGCCAAGCTAGGCAAACAAAATTAATAAGTGGATTTTTTTTTTATTTATCCGTTGAAAAATCAGTACCTATCCAGAATTTTGCTTTGTAATGTTTTTATTTATTTTAAAATAATAAATAGATACAAATAATTATTTACCAAATATTTCTTCCGAGATTTCTTCTATTAACGCTAATTTTGGCTGGAACTCTTCTCTTCGCAACGGAGAGTAAGGAGCGGCATAATTATTACCTTTATTTTTCATTTCCATCAGATGTATGTGTTTCATAAAATATATGTAATAATTTGATGAAATTTTGTTCTACTGAGCCCTGGTTTTACGTAAAAAAGATGGGATATCTTCCTCCAAAATCTTTTGAATAGCTGCGAAAAGGTTTTCTTGATGCGGACTGATTCCAGTTTTTTTCAGTAAATATGGCAAATACTTTTATGAGACATAAGAATGTCCCCTATTTTGGTGCAAGAATTACATATACCATAAGGTTTTAAATTAGTTTTTTGGTTGTTCACTGCCATGATTTAATTGTAAAATTAGAAGCTAGAGAAAATGACTGTCAACGTGAGGTATAGCGAAGACGATTTTGACATCACAAGCCTAAGCCTACTTGATTGCAGTTACGATTTTTTAAGAATCAGTGATATATTGCCATAGACATCGGTTTTCCACAAAAACTTTCCTTCTATTTTAGTAATACTAAGTGAATTATACTGCAAACATAGATATCGGAATTCAAAAATTAAATGCCTTTTTTATTACTAAAGTGCAAGGAATATGTTTTTTTATGTTTTAATAAGAATCATTGATAAACTGCTATAGACATCACTTTTCTACAAAAACTTACTTTCCTTCTATTTTAGTAATAAGTGAATTGTATTGCAAAGGTAAATATTTGAATTCAAAAATTAAATATCTCATTTATTACTAAAGTGACAGGAACGTGTTGTTTTTTATGTTTTATTAAGAATCATTTTGTTTTACTAAAGATTGAAACATTTTTTTTTCAAAGTTTAGGTATCCCCGTACTTATGAAAATGAAAGTCTTAGGGCATAACAATTAATTAATGTATTAATGCGATTAAATTATGTGACATTTAAGAAGAAAAAAATATGTCATGCACCACAAAACAATGTCTACCTGTCAAGCCTACATTATTTTGGTGAAATAAGTTTCAAAATGAAACATGTCAAATTTTTTAAATAAATTTTGGTTGTAAAATTTTCTTACCAAAGCCCCCACGTCCATGAATTAATGTCAGGAAATTTTTCCTCAATCACGCATTTTTCTAGAAAATGCGTTCCTTCGGAAAAATTTCCGGAAATTCAAGCACTAGGAAGATTATAAGTGATAATTTTTACTTTGATGGAATAAACTGACGCGTTATTCGCAAAATGCTGCAATCCGATACCGTTCCTGCGATGTTGCATCAAAAACCCCGCCGAATCTCCATGATGCAAAGTGAAAAAGTAAATTCGAATCCGATAAGGCCAGATAACCGTGCCTAGTTGTTATCAACCGGGTACGGATTAGTCCAACAGGTGTCACTTTATCAGCGAGCACGGCATGCTTCGTGTGTGGCTCTGGGACAGAGTGGCATGGCATGGCCGCGTTGATTTATTCCGTACTTGTGCATCGATGGCCGGACAGGTATACGGAAAGACGCAGGCCGTACAAAAAAAAGCGACGGTTCATACCAACACGGAAACAACAACAGTGTCTTCCATTGCCAACGTAAACGGAAAAAAATTGAATTAGATCGATAAAAAGACTAGTAAAATCAAAAAAATGTTGTGGGATTAGTGTAAATCATAGAAAATTAAAATTCAAAGGCAAAACTGTATGCTAATTTTTAAAAAATATAAATGAATAACCAAATCGAACTATAAGAGTATAGTGTCATAAATATGAAAGATAACCGCTTCACATATTTATGTCACCTTTAATATGAATTTGTAATATCTGCATAAATCAACATTTAAAGACGAATATTATGTATATCGCTTAATAAGTGTATTAATACAACACCATCCTAATCTATGAACGTATTTTTCTAACCTTCATTTTACTCTAAAATCAATTCTGCTAATAGTCCAGTCGGCAGAGGCCGAAAAGTTACTGTTGGTGACATTTCCTTGATAACTCGGAAATAACTACACAGGAATACTTTAAATGATGAGTACAATAACAGGCTAATTTGCTGACAAAGTATTTTATCAGGAAAAAAAGTTATTAGCAATTTAATCGTGAAAAATTTTTTTTTGGTAATTTTCTTTACGAAAAAATGCTTGGGACATGATTTTGTTCGTAATAAAAATAGCTACAAAATGGCGGTGGTCCGATTACGAAATTTGTAATAACAAAGCCGCGATATTGAAAAAAAGGTATAAAACGTAAATTTTTTAAAGTTGCTGTAAAAATGTCAATTATAAATAAAAAGTGATAAAACTTTCGAAAACCATAGTTCAATATACATATATACAATAATGACGCTAAAGTCGAAAATCAGAAGAGCAAAACTTTTTGTTCTATAAGGTGTTATACATTCATCGGCATCTGAAACTCGAAACTTTGCCGAATTTGTTCGAAGCTTTGCTGACACTTGAAATTTGGTACACACATAGTGTAAATATGCAGAAACCAAAAGCAATTTGCAAAATTCAAGTATCTTCATTTTGCAGCTTTGGTAAGGTTTTATACGTCACCGTTTTTTTATTTTTTGGAAAAATATATATGTATATTTATAAAATATTCCATCACAGTAGATTAACCAGCACAATTATCTACAATTAAAAAAATAATAATAATTTTCATCGTTTAGATCCTAAGCTACTTAACATTTTGCGCCTGTTAGCCGTAGTCGTACATTATTATATTCAACATATCAACATAAAACAAAATCGTACGTGTGAGGTAAACCTTTAACTTTTCATTTTCGAGCGCGAGCTCCGCCCTTCGGCGCTTGTATACTATTAGAAATATGTAACAGTAAATTTAAACAATTGTTTATTTAAAGTTAAAGGTTTACCCCACACGTACGTTTTTGTTTTATGTTGATATGTTGAATAATGTACGAGTATGGCTAACAGGCGCAAAATGTTAAGTAGCTTAGGATCAAAACGATGAAAATATATATTTTTTAAATTGTAGGTAACTGTGCTGGCTAATCTACCGTAAGGGAATATTTTATAAATATACATAAATATACGTCCAAAAATTTGAAAAATGGTGACGTATAAAACTAGGGTGACGTATAAAACCTTACCAAAACTGCAAAAATGAAGATACTTGAATTTTGCAAATTGCTTTTGGTTTCTGCATATTTACACTATGTGTGTACCAAATTTCAAGTGTCAGCAAAGCTTCGAACAAATTCGGCAAAGTTTCGAGTTTCAGATGCCGATGAATGTATAACACCTTATAGAACAAAAAGTTTTGCTCTTCTGATTTTCGACTTTAGCGTCATTATTGTATATATGTATATTGAACTATGGTTTTCGAAAGTTTTATCACTTTTTATTTATAATTGACATTTTTACAGCAACTTTAAAAAATTTACGTTTTATACCTTTTTTTCAATATCGCGGCTTTGTTATTACAAATTTCGTAATCGGACCACCGCCATTTTGTAGCTATTTTTATTACGAACAAAATCATGTCCCAAGCATTTTTTCGTACAGTCATCCCGCTGTTATTTAAAGAAAACTAGAAAAAAAAATTTTCACTATTAAATTGTTAATAACTTTTTTCCTGATAAAATACTTGTCAGCAAATTAGACTGTTATTGTACTCATCATTTAAAGTAGGCCTGTGTAGTTATTTCCGGGTTATCAAGGTTTGACACAGGCCGAACCTCTAGCAACTGGACTATAATTCTTAGTCATCAAATTCCGGAAATGGCGGAAAATAAACACAAAACCTGCAATTGACTTACAATATTTTTATAGTGCACTAAATTGCAACGCTTCCTAACTTTTACATTAAAGCAGAAGGTCGCCACTATCACGATTTCACAATTTTTTGGTAAGGTTAATGGCTTGATTTGAATGGCTATCAAGTGGTATATGCAAAACGCTGGACATATTATACGGCACAATTTAAAAAAGAAATAAAACGTAAAATTTATAGAATACATTCTTTGGCATTTCAGAACGATAAATAAAACGTCAATCTTTATTTGATTATTCAAATATTTTTTATGTAGATACCGTATTGGGACATTCGTAGGATCGAATTTCCTTGCAAAAAGGCATCCCTCAGAACAAAATCCCCCGACAGCTTAAAAAACGTGCTTAAATAAAATCATTAGCCGACTTCCACCCCACATCCATTAATTCCCGACCAGCTGATCCCTTCGAAAGTCATTTCACAAAAATAAATGACTGCGGGTGATACAATATAATATTTTAGCCATCTGTTTCTTAGTGTTTATTGAGCCAGTTCCATTTACCTGGTGCTGCGACAGGCATCAGGGGCAACGCGTCATTCCCTAGATGGATGGTTCCGCACTACCATTATGATGGACAATCTATCAATCAACCGCTTCGCCAGTCATGAAGCCTGACGGAACGGGATGCGTATTGCCAAAATGTATGGTTGGATACCGTCAGCGAAGGGCTGTTTCTTACGTTCGTGTCTTCCAAAATGTAATCTGGAATACAGTGGGTAAATACCTTTAATATACAGGGTCGGAAAGTCCCCATGGTTCATCGGCCGTTACGTGAGAGCGATAAAGCAAGTCATAGAAATTCGTGCGATAGAGAAAGATGGCTATAATGAAGGCGTCTAATAGTCGCCGCCCATTTCGCCCTTCCACAAATAAGAAGTGGATCTTATTAGACGCCCTCATTATAGCCATCTCTCTCTATCGCACGGATTTCTATTACTTTCTTTATCGCTCTCACGTAACGGCCGATGAACCATGGGGACTTTCTGACCCTGTATATTATAAATTACGTATAAATAAATGAATTTCCTATTTTTTAATAAACATTTTTCAAAATTAAACATATATAGGGTGATTCATTAAGAATGGGCACTCTTTAAACTGGAGATACACATCAAAGAATGATGATGACCTTAACATGCCAACAAATGTTGCAGGTTTACGAAATACAGGATGTTCAAAGTTGGAATTTTAATTAGAAATTACTCTTTTATTACTGTTACTGATTGTTATTGTCATTTGTTATCTTTGTTGTTGTTACCTCGCACACTTGTAATTTAAATGAATAAAAATTTGTTAAGAGCAAAATACATTGAACGTTTAAAATGCAAATAACGCAAAAACCGATAGAGTTAGGTGAACGAAACAAAAGTATCTTTTCTGTGTAGAATTACTAATAACAGGGTGTAACTAACGCCCTGTAGAGATAGTGCCAAATTTGTCATTCTTATACCAAAAATATAAAGCTACCAATTTCTGAGTTGATACTGCTAAAAATTCAACACCCTGTATCTCATAAACCTGCAACATTTGGTGTGTACTATCTCCAGTTTAGAGATTGTCTATTCTTAATCAGTCATACTATATTTTGTTATATTTTGTGTATGAATTATTTTGCGCGGAAAAGGAGTAAGTAAGGAATAAAGAGAAATACATACATAATTCCATGGTGGATATTTCCGCTTACAATTAATTCGTCAATAGTGTGAGACATTTCAAACGGCATTTCCTTAAGATTAAATTGAATGTTGCTGTTATTATTGGCCGTTGTTGGTACTACCAACTTAGTGACTCAATAAGCCATAACATTTCCTAATTCACAGTGATCCAGATGCTCTTAGTTCCTCACTTTAATATTGTTTTAATGCATTTCAATGAAAGTATGTTAGGCAAAAAAGTAATTACGCTATTTATTGACTTCTTTCTATGTGTATTTAATATTTTATATAGGTATTCATATATGAAAATGAACCTATTCCCTGAAAAATTGCAGCATGTCCCAAAAAGTTAATTTAGCTGAACGTGGTCCTATGACACAATATTTTTTAATTTCACTTTATAACCTCCAAGAAAATAACATGCGAGGTGTGATTTTTTTGGAATCTTCACCCACTTGACCATCCCGACCTTTGGTTATCTAATGTACCTTTTGTTTCATATATTGTGATGCTTCAAGTGTGACAAATATCTTTGTTCTGTTTTGTGTATTGGTGTGTATTATTATATATAGCGCCAGTAAATGTTGTAACTTTTTCTATTAATTCATGAAATATAATTGATCACTTACCAGGCTAGCTTTTCTCACAGGATGTCACTCAATGTAATTTAAATGGTAATTCAAAGATAAAAAATGGTTTTAGTATTCGGAATTTAAAATTAACTTATAATTTGATTAGTGTTTTCTTTTTTTTTATGATTTGATTGACAACTAAATTTATTCTGTTAATTTTGCACAAATAATTTCTATGAATTTTATTAGAACATGAGTTCCCATCTCAGAAGTCGGTTCATAGATTAAACTGAATAAAATTAAATAATATAGTGTGATCTGGGTTCAAACTTTCTATTGATATTTATGATGACAAATAAATTATTAAATTTTTCTATTCCCTAATTTAACCTGCTCTATCTTAGTTCTATGCTACAAACATGTACTTATTCTATTCTTATAATTATTATTGTCACTCACTTCAGACCGATCAACAATCCTTCTTTCTTACACTGTCCTTGATTTCTTACGTCGGTACTTTCTCTCTGTAGCGTTGCTTATATCCTCTCCCTTCTAGGCGTCTACGTACTCTCTCCTGGTGATTGTCGATATATGCTAGATGGGACTTCTAGCTCTCCCCTGGTCTCTCGTACCCCTCGAATCTTTTATTCTTGGCTAGGATAATTCAGACAATTTTAATAATCTAACCTTTTTAATATTTACGTTTTTCGTTATCCGTATCTCCTGTTACTTTCTTCCAATACAAATTCTTATCTCCAGAAACTTTTCATTCAGGTTCTCAATAACTTCTCCTCTCGTCTTTGATACTTTAATTAGCTGGTAATAATTTAATCTTCTTATATTCTTTTTGACAATTCCTCCTCTATACTCTCCTGTCTTATTTTTTATTATTATTTTTTTTTCGTCTCCTTGATTACCGTCGCACTACACACTTAATTTAAAATACAAAATCTCCTTTTTTTTTAATTAACCAATCAGATCACTTTAAATTTTACATTTTTAATTTAACTTTTCTAATATTATTTAATTCCCAATTCACTATCTAATGCCCTTATTTTATACCCACTTTTATAGATTTAGACTAATATTCCACTAAAATTCATAATCTACTTATAAATTGTCATCAAATTAACTTCCACTGTCATTCCTTGACATTAATATCTTTTTATCCCAATACTGCCATTTAAACCTTTGAATTATTGATTCTTCTCAATATATTAAACATTATTTTACATTTATATAAAACGATGATTTGATGACCATTTAATTTCTGTCTCGCAAAATTTTGATATATTCTATCGATTTCTTTATACAGGGTGGGCCACCTGTAACGCCTCGGTTGCTAGTGACCAAACGGCAAATGTTACAAAAACCTGTTTAGGTGGGTATGTGTAGGTTGATTATGGCTACATTTTAAAATTATTTTGAGATATACAGAGTGTCCAGGAAAAGCGTACCATATCAAAGTTATGTTTTATTAAATGGAACATCCTGTATTTTACTGCATTTTTGAAAGTACCGTAAAAAATAGGTGAACTTTATTAAAGGTTCTGCATACCTAGGACTTACAGTTTGTCTATTTGCATTCACAATTTTCTCCTTATATTTAAAGAGACGTCATCAAGAAGAACCCAAACCAATTCAGTAAAGACCTCGATAGAGAAACGTAGATGCATCTTACAAAAAAAATCGATAAAAAACGAAACGGCACAAATATCTCCAATACCGTTAGAGATAGGTATAGGGAACCTATACACAGTTTGAAAGAGTTTTAAATTTCCCAACTCCCAAAGTAAAAATATACTGGGTGTTCCATTTAAAATAACCAAGTTATTGCTGTTTAAAGTTGAGAGAAGTATTCAGCAGTTTTTTGAACACCCTGTATAATACTAAGTGACGACAAATATAACAATTTATAACTTCAAGGATCTAAAATAGACCCTCCAAAGCTGCTTCCTTAAAATTATTTTTTTATTGCTAATATTAAATTTCTACGCTATGCCTGCATTTTCACTAAAATTGAAATATCTCACAAACTGTAAGTCCTAGGTATGCAGAACCTTTAATAAAGTTCACCTATTTTTTTACGGTGCTTTCAAAAATGCAGTAAAATACAGGGTGTTCCATTTAAAAAAACATAACTTTGATATGGTACGCTTTTCCTGGACACCCTGTATATTTCAAAATATTTTTAAAATGTAGCCGTAATCAACCTACACATACCCACCTAAACAGGTTTTGTGTAACATTTGCCGTTTGGTCACTAGCGACCGAGGCGTTACTGGTGGCCCACCCTGTATATAGAGTATAATAAAATATATAATATGTATAATTCTTTAGTAGAATCAATTCTAAAATATTGCATATGGGGCGGTATTTATGAAAATATGAAAAAATTGTACTAAAAATAACCTTAAAAGTAGATCTCCTTCATCCTTCTAATTTAGTATTCAAAGAAACTGAATTGTTCAATATTAAAAGACTATTTGCTTATCAATATTTACTTTGGGTATCCTAAAAATCCTTCATGCCTTGTGAAGTATGTCATGGGTACAATACTTGAATAAAATAGATAAAATAATGCGTATTGCTCCTTGTAACAAATCATACCCGCAGAATTTTGCTTTTTACTGTGATCCGATATTTTTCAACATTTTACCTTTAAATATTAACAGCTACAAATAGAAGTATCTAAAAGTTTCAAGATAAAAAGGAACTTACAAAAAAATTACATGAACATTTCTGAAATCTCTAAATGTATCAGAAATATTTACTAATTCTTGTTTAAAATCAGTCTTGATCGATCGTCCAGATCATCTTTACTATGTTATTGGATTATTATTGTATAATTGCATATAATTGTGTATTATTAAATAAATAAATATTCTGTAGATATCATATGTGTAATATATTTATTGAGTTATTCACAAGATTTTAATGAGCCAAAGCCCCCTCACCCCCAGGCAATCACTGTTTAGGTGTCCCAAAAATCTGTAAAAACTTATATGAACTGAACATCCTAGGGGAGGTGGACTTCAAAATGTAACAACCTGTATCTTGGTTTGTAGGCTGCGAAGATTGTTGTCAAAAACTGAACATTTTGAACACGTCGTTGGTTTAGGCTTACAAATAAAAACATAATTTCAATCGAGGTGTTTAATCATTAACATCCTTCCCATTATTTCAACAGGTGTTTACTTCATATCATCTTCTTTTAAAGATGATTTTGAGTCACCGGTCGAACGTATTTCAAATAAACAAGTTAAAAATTTTCAAATTGTGCACTGAAAACTTAATATACTTTTCAAAAATACATTTTTGTAAATTTTGCTGCTTTTATTGCAGTGTAACCGCTAGATGTAACCAATTATCGCCTCACCGACACCAGTTTAACGCTGTGGTATAAAAGATTCATTTCGTGATTATTGTGCTACTAATTAAAAAACGTCTGAAACCAATCAGTCGATGTGCACCGAAACATGCCCGACTTTCAACGTCCTGTCAGAGACCCTTCGTCTGCAGGAAGGCGGCTTCGATCCCGTCCCTGAAACAAAACTTTTCCACATTATGGAACCGTCCGGAATGACAAGAGCAGCGAACATTATTACACAGTGCCATCTCGTCTCATTCTTCCTGCGACGTCCCGAAAAAGTGACAGGTCCGATAAAGATGACGGCGACAATCGGGGAAAAGCCGCACGGGCTCCCAGATTGACGTTCTCCGAAGAATTCCGTTAATTGGAGAAGTTATTTAATTAGTTATAACAATTAACTCGGAAAGGGTTGATGTAACGTGACCCCCAGGAGAGGATAGCTTCAGAAAAAACAGGAGGCCTACAACACCATCAGTTTTTTTAGTGTAATATTTTCCTAATGACGCAGTTCGCATTATTTCATCCATTTGAGCCAGGTAAACTGAACAAAAATTCTAGTTAAAATTTCAATATTGTTAATATATTTTATTTCACATATTATTACATAATTCTAGATTCTATCTAATATGATTTGACCCGTTCTAAATGGAAATACCTTTATAAATGAGATATTTATTGCTAATTTAATTTCTTTGATTTTTTAAGGTACCTAGCGCTTAAAATACTAATACACATAAGACATTTGAATTTATTATCTACCAATTATTAAAAAACTCGGGTGAGAAGAAGACTCCAGTAGTGCTACTCGTTTTGATGCCTATAATGGATAAAACACACTCTTAGTCAAAGTTTGACTCTTAATATTTAGGGTTGACCATTTTAATTAATAGTATATCAGGCACACGAAAAAGTGCAAACCCAAATATCTGACGTATCATTTCCGACGTATTTTAACTAGCTGAAAATGGACCCAAAAATAGCTAAATTCAGCCTAAGGAGTCTTTATTTTGCTCAGATTAAAGAAAACGTTAATCTTTGTTTCTAGAATATCTTACTTTGTCTTTTGTTTTCAAATAATCTGTGAAGAGGATGTCTTTTTCGTCTTTAGTTTCCGGTATATCCGTTTCAAATTCCAACCTTGATATCGCTTTTCAACTTCTTTGAGGCCCTGATGGAACCTTTCGCCCTGTTCTTCGCTAAAGGCCCCAAAGTTGTCCGGAAAGTAATCGAGGTGTGAATAGAAGAAACTTCAAATTCATTAAACAGTCTGAACTTTGATCATTTTTCTTTAGTAACTATTTCTTCGAATTTTTTTCTTTTATTATTCACATTTTTTACATACTTTAAAACTTTTTTAAAACTGCATCATTTTCTTTAGTATTAATTTTTTCATTGAAACACTGAAATCTGAAGAGATATAGCGGAAATTAAAGACGAAAAAAAAATCCTCTTCGCATACCATTTGAAAACAAAAGAGTAAGATACTCTAGAAACAAAGATTAACCATAGTCTCGTTAGTCTAAGTAAAGCAAGTCTTTGGCTAAATTCAACGATTTTTACAGGGTGATTCAAAACTTATCCAAAAGAAAATTTTTGAATGTAAAGGGGACTCTTACAAATACAATTTTGTAAATATAAAATCAAAATGGATAGTTCGAAAATGATTTAAAAATACACTTCTACACAGCACTGGAAACTGGTCCACTGTAAAACCTGACCTTCAACAACGCGATGTGTAATAAAAAACGGACAAAAACTTTCGCAAGGAAAGAAATAAATAGAATTTTATAACACAATATCAGCAAATTCAACTGCTTTTGCCGTTATTGTTATTGTTAATTAATAAAATTAATTTGTGGTTTTAATTAACAAAATAATTTGACATACCTGATGTTACAATTACTGTTCAAAATTTTGTCCACCGACATGTAAACACATTTAGACCCGTCTTACTCAGTTTCTACGAACTAACCACAACTATTGTCTTGCTTCACCATAAATGAAAACGATATCCATCAACTCTGAGTTGCTATACACGCAAGCCATTCTTGACACTAACTACTAAAAAACTATTATAAACACTATCGCATCGACGATTGTAAAATCGGATTTCAGTATTCGAAGTCGTTGAGGCCACATGGCTCTCCACGTGTATTGCGAATGACTCTAGACTAGAGACTACAGTTGTCCAGATATGTAATGGTTGAAAGTACTACAACTTCAATAATTTTTTTCTCGGAAACTATAAGAATTTTACAAAAAAAATTTTTACGATATTTCTCATGCCGCATCTATTCCCAATTTTTTTTAATAAGGTATGAATCACCCTGTATATATTTTTAAATGTTTCAATTATATATTTCCGCAAAAAAAGGATTATTTTTCTAATTAATTTTTTCTTGACCTTTGGGTTTGGACTTTTTTGTGTGCTTAATATTCTATTAATTAAAATGTCTACCCCTAAATATTAGGAGGCAAACTTTGATTAAGTATGTGATTTATCGGTTATTGTCATTAAACCGGAGTCTACATCTTCACACTCGAGTTTTTTTTTTGTGTGCCGGTGTTATTTATTTATTTATTTTTCATTGTCTTTGACAAAAACTGATTGGATCATTTGAATATATAACTTTCGTGAAAAAATATTCACTACTGATTTTAAAATTAATATTAATATTTTTAGCATTTATATTATTCCCAAACGGAGTGAACGGTCTATGAAATCATAAACAAATTAAATAATTACATAATATGTCGACAAATTTGCTCTTTTAATATACAACATCAAATTAAAGAATAATTTTCAGTTTTAATTTTCAGTTCATTTCATTATAATTACGAATTGCCCTGAAAACATATAAAAAAATGGGAACCTCATAATGACATGAACATCAGGGCGGGCCTAGCGACTCTGATAATGGATCCGCCTCCACAGAATCGAGCCCGAGAATAACAAGGGCAGGTCAAAGATTCCTAACCAAGAGCAACATAAATCTGAAACCACAGCATAACAAACCGAAACATCTTTATTTTACTTTAAATATAGTTCTTCAAACTATATATTTTAAGAAAAACCTGAATTAAATCGAACAATAAGTATCTTTTAATAAGGATGTTCCCATCTGAAATGGGTGACAATGTATTTCAGAAGACAAATGAATTAATAATGTTTACCTTATAGAAGAATGTTTGTATTTGTTGGATCTCCTTAATCAGTTGGGCGACGATTGTACTGGATGCTAATTCATAGAAAATCAATCGACAATTATTGCAATAAAAGTAGATCAAATTGAATACAATCGTAGTACGACACTGTTCATTTGTTAAAGTCCATTCAGTTCCATTTCTTCCTCGTTGCATTATCACTTATTACGAATTACATCCAGAATTTGTATGAATTCGTAAAACATACAGTATAACTAAACTATATAATAAATATTTGTTTCAATAAGACTTTTCGTAAAGTTCAAACAATTTGGTATAGATAGATTTTCGTCGCCTTATGAAATATGCATATTAGACAGTCGTCACCGACACATTTGGAAATTTCTCAAATCAAGGAAGTCTATAAATATTAACCACACCTATAAATTAATAATTACAAGCAATTATTTCCTTTACTAAAGTGCAATGGAGACGTCTAAATGTCGCTGGAATCTAATAGTCACTAATCGGACAGGTATTTTTCCCACAAGTTACCAAATCATTGGCGATGATTTATACGCCATTCCACACAATTTATTACGAATCATTTAAATCTTCCATTCCTTCATTTTAATAATTTGGGTCTTAGAACCGATAAATTATTAGAGGTGAAGGAAAAACCTACAGCCTAACGAATTTATTCGAAATTTTAACATTCGAGGCACACCGCTATCGTTAAAGGACACATCGCGACGTATTACCATAAAATAATGATATATTTACGTTGGGATTCTTTGAATTTATTTAGTATCCTGCTCGGAACTGGTTTCGGATAAGTCATTAGGAAATTACCAATAAAATCCCAAATTTAAGAGTAATAAATGCACTATTAACGCCACTTTCTTGGATTATAAATGGGATTATAAATATAGCCCTGTATAGAAGAACTGCAGCATAAGGTCGGTATGTAATTAGGCCTTGGGTGATATATACTCTTATGTACCTGTAGGGATCCAACCAAAACGAAAGGCCAGTGGCGCGCCAGAAAGCAGGAGTCGGTAAACATCACCAAAAGGAAAGCATATAACACAAAAAGCCAAAACAATTTAAATTTTTGTGTGGTATATTTGTAGTAAATGACTGGCTAAGAAGAAAGACAAGAAAAAGACAAAGATAACAAAGATCTGAAAATTTCTGGGTTCTAATCGTCACGATGCAAACGGAAGCACGCACATCCACGTACCTAATAGAGATAAATCAGTTGTTCTTAAAGATGGAAGCAAAAATTCGGAGTTTTCTCTCTCCGTTTATTAAAGCAGTAAAACTTTTGTGAGATTACAATCTGGACCAATAATACATAGTATAATATAAATAGAAAAGTAGTGATTCCATTTCCAAGAAGAAATCGTAAGGGGTTGAAAATATAAAATCTCAGAGAGAGTATAACCATATACCACATGTTCCTGGTAAAAGAATTAGTTTTTCAACGATGAATTAACTTTTCTGAAATTGTTGGAATCAATATTACAATGAATCAATCAAAATTAAAAAAGGTTTAAATCGATCTGTCGACTTAAGATTTCGCCCATGTTTTGAATCTACCAACGAACCACCCAAACCATGGATTTTTCAAGCCAAAGCACTAAAGGCAAGCTGCCACAGCAGGCCCGAGCAGCCCTCCAAGAACCAGGAGGATTCGGGGATGTTCTGAAAACATGCCTGAAACCCCAACCGCGACGAACGGTCTTCCACAACATGCAAGACGTTCAACACATTGTACAAAAATACCCAGATGTCCACCACACCAGTCGAATGGCCTCTGACGGTGAATTAAGAAAATCGCCGACCTTCTGAAAATTGATACACACCGGCACTCCAAGGAGGCTGTGCTCAGTGAATTAAACAGTAGTGAAAAATAAAAGAGACACTATTTTCCGACACTAGGGCTTAGTCCCGACCCAGTGTATACAGGGTGATACAAAAACCAGAGCCAGTTTCCAAGTCCTAAGTGGAAACTCTTATAAGTGTAGTGCTCCGACAGCCTGTTTGGTCGAACAACAAACAAATTAGATCGCGGAATCTCCTCTTGAGTATATCGAACTCAGAGCGATATGGGAGGACAGGAAGTCTCACCTCCCCTCGATGATGACCGCAGAGCCGTTCATCAAAAGGGAGAGGAAAGAGGTACCAGGAAGCCCTCTAGCTAGCGCGTTAGCACCGGGGGTGAAGAGGGACTCTGGGTTACCCAGTCCTTCGCATCCCATCATACGGATATCGAACCCGTTGAAGATGCTCAGGGGCGAAGCTAGCCTGTCTCACCAGTCGGGACTACTCCAGGAAGCTACCATCCCTGAAGCCAGCAATACACAACCGCGACATGGCGCCCAACGTGGAGCTATGTCGTCACATGAAACCGTTCCGCGACAGATCCTTATAATGGCTTTAAAGCTTCTTCAAAGCAATTTTCAATTTCATTATGAAATTGACCCCATGAAGCTATAGCGTTCATTTTTATTTTAGTTTTTATACGAGATGTTGATTTGACAATTTAGTACTTTCCTGCGTTTGCAAGTTGGAACTGGCACAAGAATTCTCACCATTACGCAGATTTTTGACACTTTTTATTCATTACCGTCTGTTTGTAAGCGCAATGCTAAATCATAATAAAGATTTGATTAGACAATTTAAGCAAATTAAGACTTAAGCCTTCCATGAACTATAACCTTTAACATACATTTGGTAAAAATATGTCATAATTCTAGATATGGCGAAACGTTTGATGATAACTGCTAATGAGTCGTTAAAATCCCGAAACACAACGCTTCGTTCCTACACAAATCTTCCTCCTTCGCGTTGTGCGAGTA
The DNA here is from genome assembly GCF_000390285.2 of Anoplophora glabripennis. NCBI lineage: Eukaryota > Metazoa > Arthropoda > Insecta > Coleoptera > Cerambycidae > Anoplophora > Anoplophora glabripennis. The sequence continues at coordinate 49,000 of NW_019417111.1, forward strand.
GAAAGCCATGTCGATCCTTCAATACTGGCCGCAAACATCCGCTATCGCCGGGCTATTATAACGGTGCCGTCGTCTTCAGCGTCCACATTAAAAAGACGGACGGCCCGACAGTTGGCGCGCCCGCCGACGGGCAGGGCAGCTGCTGGAAGGCTAGAGGGGGGCGCTGGCGGTCTTAAAACTGTCACCGTTAATGGCAGATATCCATCAAGTCATTCAATGGCCATCATAAGTGAGTCACCGCTGCCGGAGGTGAACGTACAGGGCTACCGAATGGCTCCCGAGGCCTACTCCGCCACTTAGCAAGGGGTAAATGATGGACGTCGCTCTCTGGATGCACGGGGTTTTTGTGTGCGGGGGTCAATAGATGTGATGAGGTGAGGACGGCTTTTCAAATGTAGAAGGCTACCTGATAGTAGGTCTGAAATATTGATTAATGTCAACAGCTCCGATATACAGTTTTCGTAAACGGAAAAAAACTCTTTAATATCAAACATATAATATTAATGACCAAGTAATTCAAACCATAAACACTTCTAGAAAATAAATTCTCTAAAATATTTACTACACTACTTGATGCGCAATCGCGAATAATCAAAGCAGCATGTACAGTAAAACAGCATTAGCCATTATTGTGCATGCATAGTGTGAAGTTGTGAAATGCGAAAGTGCATTATTGTGGATGAGATTTGGAAAGTCTCACTGAAATTAAACTCAGAATTCAAACAGTTAAAAATAGAAATTTTTTACTCGTTATTTGGAAAACTTCCAACGCCTCCAGCAATAAGCATATATTACGATAAGCTTGTTATTTGCATTAATTTGTATGAGCATTTTATTTCACGCAGTCTATTTTACAACATTTTTAAAATGATGTCAATCTCGAAAATCACGGGATCAGGAAAACTTAATCCCGAAAATTTCAGGACTGAAAAGCAATCGGATCCTGTGATCGAATCCTCTAATTGGTAGTCATTTCAATAATTAAATTAATAGTTTTATTAGAATAGATATCATAATTCCTTCGTTTCCTTGACTGACTTCTTTCTTGTTTGAGAAATTTCTCATTAAAAATTGTAAAAATATTTTCATACCTATTTCTCCTTTTTTGCTATGTGTGTAGGTATATATGTTATAGACGAATATTTTTTGGACACACACGTTTCTCAAACAAGATTTTTTAACAGTAAATAAATAAAGAAAAATTAAATAAGTCTTGTATTTAATAGTAGTACCTAATTAAGGATTTAGTAATATTTTAGTAATTTCTTATAACAAATAAAGGTAAGTATACGAATTAAATACGTTTCTCAAAAAAAAATAAGCATTAAATTGTGCATAGAAAACATTTTAATTTATTTTAGATGTTTAAATTGTTTTTTAGTATTAAAAATATTTTCTACCTTCCTTTAAATAAATGAATTATTAACTCCAAAGAATTCATTAAATACCACTAAATGATTCTAACTGGTTCTAGTAAATTCTATTTTTCCCAATTAAGTTTGTTTTTCAGTGTGTATGCACAAATAAATTATGTACTTGAATATACGCAAACATATTGCAACCCTGAATCAGGTAAAATTGATTTACTAAGTTTGCAAGAAAAAGTTACTTAGTAGTATAATACACAGACTAATTCCTAATTAAAGTCAATTTTTACTGTGTAATTTCCTAATACCATTTTGTTCTGATTATTTAAGATTAAAAGCAATAAACATAATGCCTTTAGCATAAAATAGGGTTGTATTTTGTCTTTCCACCCTGTAGCAATACATTTTCAGTGGCGAAGCCAAAGTTTGTAAATGAGTGATGGATACGAACGCCACAATCCATCTTGTCAAAGACACTACCTTGCTCATATCCGTCACTGTCCATAATTTTCGTCTCCTGTGAGTTACGTCCGTCATTCTGTCCTTCCTCATCTCTTCCACGTCTTTTGCTCCGCAATCGATATTTTCTGACTGATGGTCAGAGATATTGCCGTTCCTACTTTGTCGCGTATCCGGTTTCACTCCACACAGGGTTGGATCCAGGGTGAAAAACCAAACGGAATGTTATTTGCTTAAACAACTGATTTAAGTAAGTACTTTTACACACGCGGTATACACTTAAAAAACATTTATTTAAAATTATGTCAAACAAATAGTAAAACCATGAACATTGTATTTCGGTAAAAGTCCCGGTTTAACTAACAAGCTTTTTGGTCGACGTTCCGCTGTGCTGTGATAAATAATTGCACTCATCGCGCGGCTTTTTTTTTATTAGGCATCAGAAAGTTTCGAGAGTTTCGCAAACGTGTAAATTAAATTTCATCTCCGGCAGGTATTTCGGATTGCCCAAACGGTTCTAATTATCAGATATGTTAGTGAATTTGTTTGATGTGATCGTCGGCTCATTGCTGCTGACACATAGAGTTTCAAAGACAGTCGGAGATGTGGCATTATTAAAATGTTCAAAGACCAGGCAAAGAGCTAAGCAGCACGCGTTTCATCGACGCTGCTGATGGAGTTGTTCACAAAGACTCCGCCCTGGGCCAGTTCAGTTATTTTTGACCTGTCATTAATAAATTGGGGTGGATTAACATTTACAAGAGGCGCGTCGCGGCAGCGTAAGTCGGTTGCTCGGCTTGCGTTCCCCACATGTTCATATTCAATTAGTTGGTTTATAATTTGTCCTTCCACAGTCTCCAAAAAAATTTTTTTTCAGAAATATTACTTTCTCATATTAGTTACAGTCAGATTTATTATTAGGCTGTATCACAATTATTCACTTAACAAGACTTGGAAGGCATACCTGCTTGTCAAAATTACTTTGTCAAATGAAACAGTTATTGTAACAATAGCAGTGCTGGAACTAAGTCATTTTGAAGTTAATTTAACTGACTGATAAACAGAATAGAATTAGTTCATGTATTAAGCAACAATGCAACTACTACTTAAAAAAGTCACAATTTAGGACACGTAAAAATGAATTCTGGACGTTATAAGTACCGTTAACATATCAGTACTTAAATCAGTCATGTTTAAATTGTAAATAAAGTTATCAGCAAAAAGCAACATGACTTCGAATCAATATTACAAGTTTTCAGTAAAACTACTTAAAAGTTCACGTCAATTACATAGTTCTAAAGTCACTCAATCTATGCATCATACACACAGTTAGAAATTACAGTCATTTGGAAAACTGCATTCGTTCTAAAAAGATGAAAATGAAATTTACTTGTCAGTCATCATAAGTAGATAAAAATCTTGGAAGCCACAATTTACAGGACATGTAAAAATGACTTTCACGAGTCATATCTAAGTACCATTAATAAAAAAATCAGTAGTAACATAATAACAAACTGTATCACATGTCGATTCAAATTACAAACCCAATTTACATACAATAGATAAAACAAAACGGAATAGTCATTTTTAAATGGTAGAATTATAAGTTAGAAGTTATTTAAAAATTGATGATTTTGACAGTTGTTAAACAGGTAAATGTAACACTTGTTTATTTTTAAAGTATGTAATAATACGAATTAATATATATTTTATTATGAAATGAAACTATCGTGGTTGCTTTGAATCAAACCTCAGCTGTATACACGGAATGCGCCAGCCAAGTATTTATGTGCACTTGATATAATGTAATTTATGAGTGTATACAGAAATGTAACTCAGGATGCCGAAACCGAAAGAGGGTGTTCTTTGAGACAGTGGTGCCTGGCCAGCGCCCGAATAAGGTCGATTATTATATCTGTGTGCTAGCTTGAATATGTTGTTTAATGATTTGTGAATTTGTGAGTAATATGCCATACTCGTTTATGTTTTTGAAAACCCCAGGGCATGCCACGTGTTCCTGGTCTTTATGGCTGTGGTTCCTTCAAAGTGTGTCTTGTAAGTTCTACGGGGTCTTACATGCGCTTTGATTGACTCATACTGGGTGGTGTTGAGGTAGGTGGTATATTAATAATAGTGTGACCCACACACCCGGTAGTTGGGATGCTTACTAGTTGGCGTCCGGGGGAGCCTCGACTTATTTCAGGTGACACTAGCTAGTTGTTGAAGAAAGAATGATACATAGTTGCTAATTAATGTAATGGAAATGTATGGAAGGATACACCTTGAATCCTAAGGTTAGGGGGAGTGTAACCTCCCGGTGAGTTACCTATTTATTTGTTTTTATTGACAGAACAGTAATTTTGTTATTTGTTTCATATACCCTCTTAATTTCTGACGAATGACCCGGCTGTTGTCGAGACAACTGCTTTGTGATGACCCATGTATAAAAGGTAACAATACCAACAATAACATCTATTGTACATAAATTAGTTCTAAATTCATTCGATCACAAGCACTTTAAATTGTGATGTTTCTACGTTACAGTCATTTTTACAAGATCTTCCCTACTTATTTTTACAAGCACATACGAATTCATATATTTTTTAATAACTAATGAATATTGAACCATCTTTTTCACAGTGACAGGACCAAACTAAATAAAAAAAGTACTAACTATACTATTTGATGAAATGACTGTTAAACTGACATATCTATCTATTATCCCACACTACAACGCAAATTTTCCACTCTAGACAATGGCAATACGCAACGCGGGGCCCGCGGCCATCTCTCTGCTTCAGATGGATTGTGCAATTTCGCTTTGCGTTTGTGTAGCCTTTCATGTTCCGTATTATTGGCAGAGTATAATGTTATGCTCTAAACACAACTTCTCTCTTCGTCAAAGCCATTTTAATCAACTGACTGAATTAAAAACCGCCAAACAATGATATTTATTTGTAGGCCGATCCATTTCAACTTGTCAGAAACACTTCCGGGCGGGACTTTGAAAGTTTTCGAATTTTTTTCTAAATAACTCGGCACAGACACGTCACTGAAAACCGGCCTGACATGTAAATATTAGTAAAATCGAGGAACAAGTGTTTAGCAACAATAATTAGCGATTAAAATGACATTGAAATTAAATTTAATTCAGAGATACTTAAGGGGTGAAACAGTTTAGTCAAAAATAAAATGTAACTGGAAAAAGATATTTAGATTTTTATTTTTGTATACGTCAAGTTTAATACAACGAGGTGTAAGATTTTAAGCATGACTTATCAGGAAACAGTTCATATTTCTATAATTTAACCAAAAAAAGGCTACACTATACTTAAGTTGTTGACTAATGATAATATGAGAAACCACTGCTCGGTCAACTAAAACCTTGTCCAGTTTTCTATTTCGAGTAACTACTCTATAATCTATTATGTGCAAACCACGGAAAAAAATAAATTTTAATCATTTTAACTAATGATATTTTGAGAACCAACTACTCTGCGGATTACAGCCCCGTCCAGCATTGAACTACACCCACATTAAATAATAAGGATCTCATTGCTGTGCAATAAACACAATAATTGTATTCAATGCTGGACGGTGCTTTAGGTCGCAGAGCAGTTGTTTCTCACAATAACATTAGTTAAAAACTTTATTGCGCCTAGATTGCCGCTAGTCTGGCTTTTATAGTACATATAAAAATACGTAAGTCACTCACTGTTAGCAGTGACACACCCTGAAATTGTGTTACTGTTTTGTGCATCCACAAATTTCAATCTTTAAGTTATAGACGATAAAAAAGTACCTATTGAGGAACAAGGATAAATAATAATTGAGAGTCATGGCCTACCAGTATATCTCCTTGATAAACACATTTTAAAGGATAAAGACCATGGAGAAGAGCACTGTGTACCGTTTGCAAGGAATAGCGGAAAAGTAGAATACAAGTAATACAAAAAAAACAATAACCGCGATCAATTAAAACAAGACATATTTATGTCTAATAATTCTGTCAGGCCTCAGAATAATATGTCGAACGCGTTAATATTTGTGGATGTTCCTTTGTTATCCACCTCCCACAGGCACTTAATTTATGGGATATCGGCTGTATAATATTTAAAGTTCTAATTATGAAAGTGGGCAATAAATTCAGAAACAATACTGCACTGTCTGAAAATAATGAGACCATCTGTCCGTAATTGATGGAATTAGTCGCCCGTGACGCGTAGCTCGCCCAGGATCGTAACGGGAAATTTCGACCGTGGATTAATACTATATACAGTGTGTTTCATGTTTCCGTTTCGGCTATTATGATAAAATTCTTCTTATAAAGATCAAATTTTTTAAATAATTCCTAAATCCTAATAAATTATAACATATTGTGACTGTATAGTGCTCAGAAAAAAGTGAGAGACAAATAAAATAAAAATTTTTTTGGTTTTTAGATCAGACCTATTATTTCATATAGATTTTGATGTACTGGAACCAAATTTGAAGTCTCTTCTACATACAGGGTGTCCCGAAATTAACGCAACAAAATTTGGTCACAGATTCTTAAGGCAAATTTAGGGGACACGTTTTTTTTATTTTTGTCAAGTGGCCCTCTCTTTCGTAGTTATAGCCCCCCCGAAGTCCGCCCCTAGGAAAAGTTTTTTTTATATCTCAGAACCCCGTTGTATGAAAATAACTAAATTTAGTACACAGGAGTTTTATGATATGTGGAATCTGCTAATGGTACGCTTTTGGCGGGGAACCCCCTTAAGCACTTTTTCGTGGGCCCCTTGTCTTTGAGTAAAAAAAATTTGGTCGCATACTTGAATTTCTTAAAAACTCTTAGTCGCTAGAAAGCCATTGAATTTAGAAACTTTTTTGTTTCTTGATATTTTTTTCGTAAAACGCAATGTTTTGGAGAAAAATGGCTAATCGCGATAATGCGTTCTATCACATTTTGCCGTTTTTCTCGAAAACGTTGCGTTTTACGAAAAAAGTATCAGGAGACAAAAAGGAGTCTAAATTGAATGGCTTTCTAGAGGACCAATAATCAATTTTGAAGAAATTTAAATATGCGACTAATTTTTTTTTGGCTTCAAAGACAAGGGGACCCACGAAAAATCCTCTTATGGGAATTCCCCGCCAAAAAGCGTAGCACTATCAGATTCCACATGTCATAAAACCCCTGTGTACCAAATTTACTGATTCTCGTACAACAGGGTTCTGAGATATAAAAAAGACTATTTCTAGGGGCGGATTTTAGGGGGCTGTAACTCCGAAAGAGGGACCCACTTAGCAAAAATGAAAAATACGGGGAAAATTTTGTTGCATTAATTTCGCTCTGTATATTGAATATGCAGTTATCTTAATACTACCTTTGGTAAATATGAAGAATACCGCCACTATCCCGATATTAACATAGATGATTGATTTCCTATGTATTTTTGGGTGCTGAACACGAATCTGATGATCCAAACTTGGCGAACGGCCCTTTTTAGAGCAAAAAAGGGCGAAAATGGCGAAAAAAGAAGTGTAAGGTGAGTTTTCCTAGTATTTTTTGGCGCTCAACATAAATCCAAGGGCAAAAAAGGGGAGCAATTCAATTCTATTGCAAAATCTCAAGAGTGTAGTGTTTTATGAGAATAGCTTAATCTAATCTAACTAGTGCCAACCTACGCATGCGGTAAACCTTTGGAAGGATTTTAACCCTTTATAAGGGTCCCACCAAGTTTTTATCACATCTATGGTCAGCCACAAACTTTGACATCGGATTTATGTAGAGCTTCTAAAAATATATAGGGAAACACACCTTATACTTCTTTTTTCAATATACTCGTAATTGCCTTTTCGCCAATTTTTGTCCTAAAAAGGGTCGTCCACCAAAGATAATATTGAGATAATTGCATTTTCAATATAGAAGAGAAGTTTTTTGGTTTCAGCACTTCAAAATCTATAAGAAATTATCGGTCGGATCTAAAAGCCAAAAGAATAATTATTTACCCTATTATCAGTATAAAACCAAATTCTCCTCAATATTATCCAACATTATTAAATTTATTTCATTCACTTTCACGATAAAGTAAGGGTATACTTTATCTAATGTTCACAGCACAATTAGGCCTTAGAAAATTAGAAATATTTTGCATACCAATGTTTTTGGTATCAAAGAACTTTGTTTGACAACATCTAGTAGTTTTTAGGATTTTTTCTTTTATTTAAATTAGCTTAATACCTTTAAAATAAAGTAAACGTATAAAAATTAATAATAATAATATATATCTGGTTAAAAAAAGGGGCAAATATAGGTTAGGTAAAAATCCATATTTGATATGCTCATTTCAAAATTTATTTCTTTCTGAAATATCATAATATAATTTTGTTCTATTAATATTTATTAATTCCAGAGGGATAAACCGCTGATCAAAATTTGTACACCAGTCATCCCTTTTTCGAAGATATCCCCAGACACCCTTGAACTTCCTCGGACATCCCGAACGTTCACGGACAATCCTGGACATCCCTGGACATCCCCGGATATCCCCAGACATCCCCGAACATCCTCGCAGACATTCTTACATATCAAAAAAGATATGTATATTACGAGATATACAGAGTGAGTCATTAATAATGGTACACAGCTTAATGGCAGATTGTTAACATCAAAATATAGCGATTGAGCCGAACATGCCTTAGTCAATTGTTGCTCCTTTTTGTTCTATAGGGTGTTAAAGTTGACAAAAAATATTTTCCATTTTTTACTATATTTTATGTATGTATGGACCGATTGTTTAGAAAATTCGTAGTGTTACTTTTTTTGAGATGGTAAACAGTGGATTTTGGAAACATTAACGACCTTTGTATTACTTTATACGTATTAGTTATTTTTGTATTTTCTATTTGTCTGCTTTTTTTCAGTGTAAGATTTTGGTCAGGCAAAACTATTCTCATAAAAATAACCCGTGATTGATCCAAGGGTTTATTTTACTAATTTTTTAAATTTTTCCACACACAAAAAATAATTGTGCTCGTTTCCTTATCATCCTGGCATCTATTAGTTAATTCCAACTAAATATGTATACTAGATCTACTACTTAGTTTTTCATCGGTTATTCTGCTGTCCCACAAACACCGTAGAAAGTTCTTACAATTAGATTTACACCGGATTTAATTCGAGGTCTAACTTAAACGGAGAATTTTCAACTTTATACTTTCTTTGAAGAACCGGCCCTAAATGGTTTATAAGTAATAAACCAGTTTCAGTTCGATCACTATAATATAATTATGATGGTCATCAAATTATTTACTATAGATGTATATTTATAGTTATGTTTGGAAAATTGAATAATAGTTGGTCGTCGGTAATTCTGTCCACTTTCCATGAACTAAATCTTTGACAGGTCGGCCGTAGACGGTATTTTCCAGCCGATTACCCAAATACCTGTTTTGATGTTCGCCGGAGCACTGTGCATGTCATTCCGCGGAATAAACAATGCAATTTAATCCATGGTTGATCAAAATGACGAACAAACAACTAATTATAAGCCAAATCGCTGCGATACGAGTCGCGGCTGTGTACACATACAACCGGAATCATTGTATATTATAATTATTAATTCGTTATTTGATTTGAAATAATTTTAATTTCCCCCCGATACAATAAACAATATCTATATGGTGCGTTCGTTATCAATTAAACGTTCGTCGGGCATTAGTAATTACAATAACAAACATTGTTCCGATTAACTTGTACTTCGAGCTTACTCATTCGGACGATAAAAATATATTTCAATTAAGTCTGGATGATAAATTGGGTTAATTGTTTTTTAATTGTGCATTATGTTATGATACCGAGTAGATAGAAATAGGTGCCGGTCTGTTATACACTCTACACGTCAATTATTTTACAGATAGAAACGAAAAATAAATGAATCTAAAAAATATTTTGAATCGAAAGATAGTTTAACTAGCTTAACATTTTAGAAAGACTTCACTCGGAGTATACATTAAATCGGATTATAATCCAAACGGAACTAAAACTGAATTTTAATTGATATAAATTCCAAGCTAAATTCCAGTTGGATTATCTTCCAAGCTAATCCCAATTGGATGGCAACTGTTGAATTGGCTTCCAAGTTGAATTCTTACTGAATTCGATTCCAAATGGATTGGATTCTAAACTAAATTATAATTAAATTGCGATCTCATCTGAATTCCAATTAAATTTGATCCAGATTCAGTTCCAGTTGGATTGAAATCCGAACTGAATCTTTATCAAATCAATTTCCAAACTAAATTTAAAAGGTACAAGATCCTAAACTGAATTTTTGTTGAATAAAATTAATTACCTAAATTAGCTACAGCTAAATTAAATTCCAATTGGACTGAATACGAAACTAAATTCCAGTTTATTTAAATTTCACATTCAGTCTCTATTAAGTTGAATTTCAAATTGAATTCCAACTGAATAGGATTTCAAACTAAATTTCAATTCGATTGAATTTTGAACTGAATTAAATTCGTTGGATTATTGTCACAATATGCAGCGTGATGATAAAGTTTGGAACAAAATTCATAACTTTCATAGTGAATGATTTTAAAAAAAAACGCCGAGATAGGTCGATTTTGTTCTCGGGAGGGGCATCTTTTAAGATGATTCAGTTGTATACAGGGTGACCTAGAAAACCTGGACGGCCAATAAATTAGTTTCGTATTCAGATAAAGCTTTCTATTACGAATACAGTGATGTAAGGTTTGATGGGTCTATCTCAAATAACAAGCGAGATATTGCGAGAAAATTACATTTATTTCAAAAAATTAATGTCATGTTTCACAAAAGAAATCGTACTTGGAAACGAAACAAATGCAAATAATTAACGAAATTAACGCTGACTGTAGAATTCTTGCGCCCAATGGGGATTGTCATTTGACCAATATCTACAATTATGGCGATGTACTGAGCCATTTAAATAGAATGTGGCCTCATCAAAATAAATAATGTTACTTAGAAAGTTTGGATTTTCATCAAACTGTAACATTAATTGTTCACAAAAGTGCAACCGGCGGTCTGAGTCATCCTCATTTATTTCGTGTATTAGTTGGACTTTATATCCATGATACTTTTCTGTACGAGGCAACTTTACAACATATGATTGGTCCACATTGTTGTTTAGGGCTAGTTGTCTTGACTAATGGGGATTTTCTTTAATTTCCGGCAATACATTTAACTTGGTTTCTTCAGCGATTTGAGGTCGACCTTGTCGTGACTTATCTCTTACACACCCAGTTTCTGTAAACTTGGCGACCAATTTACTCACCATAGACCGTGGAATTGGTGGTCTGTCAGCATGTGTTTGATTAAACAGCTCACATGCTTCCACATGGGTTCGTAGCTTATCACCATATCCAACCATCATTAAGATCTCTATCCTTTCACGTTCAGATAAATATGCCATTCCTTCTAAGCTCCAAAAAATTCAGTGATAAATTCAAGTTTATTAAGGTTATAATAACGTACTAATTTGTGAAAATGTCACGCTACAACTGTGGTGTTTCTCAGGGACGACCAAAAAACAAACTTTATTAATTTTTATCAGTGACCTGAGCCAACAAAAAGAACCCTAATTTTTATTGCTAAACTTGCAAACTTTTTTCGTTTTTTTCTCCGTTAATTATTATTTGCATTTGTTTCGTTCCAAGTACAATTTCTTTTATGAAAAATCACATTAAATAATTTTTTGAAATAGATGTCATTTTCTCGCAATATCTCGCTTGTTATTTGAGATAGACTCATCAAACCTTACATTACTGTATTTGTAAGAGAAAGCTTTATCTGAATATGAAAAAGTATACAGGATGTTCCAAAAGAAAAAATAAATGTATTGGCCATCCAGCTTTTCTGGGTCACCCTGAATACAACTGAATCATCTTAAAAGATGATTCAGAAAGAGTACAAAATCGACCTGTCCCGGCGTTTTTTTTTAAATCACTCAGTATAAAAGTTCCAAACTTTATCATCACGCTGTATTTGAACTTGTATCAGATACCTACAATTTAATTTGAAATTAATGAAATATTTTTTCTAATTCTGGTTGGAGACTTGCATTACTAGAATTCTAATTCTTTTGGAAAACTATTGGACACTATTGGAATTCAATTGGGTTCTGTTTTGTAGCAATAATTGCTAATAATCCTTCAAATTTGTTAGACTGACTAAGAAGAATCCAATTTAAGGCCAAGTGGATGGGATTCCAAATTGAATTCCAGGAGGATCATATTTTGAGGTGAATTCTTACTATACCAAACTAAATTCCAAATGGATTGAATTCTAAACTGAGGTCTAATTAGATTGCAATCTAAACTAAATTGTAATCAAATTGGTTGCAAACTGATTTTCATTTGGATTAAATCTCAAGACTGAATTGGATTCAAAATCATATTCAACCTGAATTCAGTTGGTTTAAGACTAAACTAAATCCCCGTTACATTAGATTCCAAATTAATTCCAATTGGATAGAGTTTTAAATTGAATTACACTTGAACTAGAGTTTGAACTAAATCCCCACTGAATTGGATTCCAAACTGAATTTTAAATTGATTGAATTCTAAAATGAATTTCTATTAGATTTGATTCTCAATTTTTTATTATTATTTTTTTAAGCCACTGTTGTGTTGTTACTTTTTTTTAGCATGAGACTCTTAATCTCAGAGTCGTGGATTGGAGCCCCACGTTGGGCGCCACTTTTTGCTAAAAAAAAGTAACAATACAACAGTGGGTTAAAAAATAATAATAAAAAAAATAGGTGAGAATAGAAGGCAACTAGCTTTAAACAAAAATTTAAATGAACTAAACTAAATGTAAATCTAGCAAAAAAAAGTGTAGGTAGGTTTTTGTATTTTCGAGTGGATTGGTGGAACGAGGGTAGCGAATATATTCCACAAAAGGGGTTGGCCGCTAGCTTCAATGGAGACGGAGTGGGTTTACAGCTAATAGAATGTTATGAAGGCGCCACCCGTTTTTGCAACCCCGGATGTTAAGTTTACCCAATGCGGTGGTCTTTATTCGCTACGGTACCTTCAATATTAATACACCTATAAAACAAAAAAAAACGGGAAAAAGGCAAGTCACTAATATGAAACTACTTTAAAATCTACTCAGATATTGCATCAGAGTATACATGTGATCACTTTATTATAGTTTGCGGAACGCACCAGATCTCGAGCGGGTCAACGTCGATAAAGTTCCATGGCTAGTGTACAATTCGTGCCTACTGATCTGGTAACCAGTATTGTTTTGGGTCTTATAGGTTAGATGTCACGTCAAAAAATAAATCAGATATAAACAAAATAAATATGTACAAATCTGGCAGATTGAGAAAAACCAAAAAGATTTCCCTTTACTACAGCGCTGTACTAGAGGTTTACACAGGTAGGTCTACTAAGTGTAATATATAGCACTTGTAAAAGGCGTAACTTAACCTTAATCTTAGTCCTAAAAAGTTAAATGTACAGAATGTAATGTATCGGTTTATAAAAATCTTAACCTTGCCCTTAACCTTACATTACATTTTGTACATTTAAATTTTTAGGACTAAGATTAAGATTAAGTTACGGCTAAGTTAGGACTAATACTTTTTTATAAACCAACCATAAATAAAAATCAGACAATAAATAATGGTGACTAACGATGCAAAAGTGAAGCTGTTACATCTACGAAGTGCAAAACTTAAAAGCTACAAATAATATACTAAACTAATATTAGGCGTATCTGAAATGAGTGCGTAGGTTATTCTGTTGAACCGCTCCAGGTCAAGTTGTCACGGGGTGGTATAACTCCGTCTGGGTATGTCGGGTAATAGCAGTTCCGGCACTAAATACTATTTCCAGTAAGACGGTAGGGTGCAGCAAAATCAACAGTGAGCAAGCGAGAGGTTCAACTTGCTGAAGTAGGATCTGGTACAGTGAGGCTTCAGTGTGTTGTGAAGGCTACGGCAGCTTTAACTCGATAGGTGGTGTCGAGTAACCAATGCCAGTAAACGGGTTCCAAATAAGATGAGACCAAAGGGGAAAAAATACAAAAAAGAAAAGGAGGGAAAAAAAGAAAGGCCTGAAAAAGAAGAAATAAATGTTCAACATATCTGCAATTCAAAGTGAGAATGTGACCATATGTTGTTCCTAACCTCACTACCTACCTAGGTTGTTGATCGGCCTTAAAGTGGAAATATCTCAGTTCTTCGATATTAAAATCCAACTACTAAGGCTTAGAAAAATACTAAAAACATTTATTTTGCCCAGATATTTCTTCGAAAAATCCGAAATTTGCGTACGGCACAAAACGTGGCTCGAAATATCTATCGAAAGAAAGAAAGAGAAAATTTCCGACCATTCGACCAATTCCTTTCTCAGTTCTCTAGGGGAATTTTAGATCAACCTGTTGGTACGACGATTGGTGGATAAAGTCTGACAGCTATTTTCAAACCAAAACAGAAAACTGAGGTTAGTATTTATTTACTTAATTGGATGGAGATTTTTATTAAGTTTTATTTGCAGATAATGTGACAACGCTCATATATAGATGGTTTCCCGAATATTTACATGATTCTACCCTCGGAATAGCGTATCCACATAACCTGTACCACCTATATCAATGCTTTCACAAAAAGAAGTTCTAATCAGAAACTAGGAAAGAAGATTGGTTGGTTTTTACTACCTAACAGAGTTTAACTAGCTGTATGTCAAATTGAGTGATCTCCTTTCACTATTGTAATACGAATTATACTAGACGTTTTGTGTCTAACGATACGAAAGGTAAACTAAATGGCCACAAAAAAATAAAGCCGCAACATATCAAGCAGCAAAGCGCTATATTAAAATAAGTAAATTTTCAAAGTGTGACATACTAAACTAAATTCCAGTTGAATTCCAAACTGAATGGATTCCAAATTGAATTCTACCTTGAACTATTGTACGTTTTATTGGAATTCAATGGGATTCAGTTTTGTATCACCACAATCATGAATGGCAGATCACAATTGGAATCTCCTTGGAATTGATTTTTAATCTGAAGTTTTATTGGATGCTTTTTGATGAATTCCAGAAGTTTTTGTTTAGCGAAAATCTCTGACGGGCCTTAATATCGCCAAAAGTCGGAATTCGACTTGAATCCCCGTCTGGGGTATTTACAGAGAGGCCCCCGCAAAAAGCGTCGCCGAAGAATATGAATAATGACGGTTGTGTTTCCCCTGATGTTGGTAAATGACATTGAGTGGGCCATGTCCGCGTGATGGATCGGCGAGAGCATTAAGACCGAGTGTGGAAATGGAAGAAATATCTCTCCATTTGCGTACGGGGCTGGCGAGCCTCCCGGAACCCGAGGGACCTGGTCAGGCTAATATGTAAGCCATCATTGTCACACCAAAGTGTCCGTCCACCTTAGTAGGCCATCAGTCAAACTCACGCACATTTCCTCTCATTTGGGAAATGCCCGCCCCCGGAGGGGTATTTTTCATGTATTTATTTATGAATGCAAAGTGACGAGCCATTTGTTTCCACCGAATAACACACATTTGTTTATATTTCGCTCGCGTCTGTAGCGACAAGACACGAACATTACTTTGATTGCGAGATTAGTTAGAACGATTTATTTAACATGATGACAACACAATAAATATTTATTAAATACGTAAGTATCCATTTTGGGATCTTCTAGTACCTTCCCTGAAAAGATATGTAAAAAGATATAAATACTTCATTCATCACCCAAATTTATATTTTTTAGAACATAGCACTCTATATATTTTTTTATTTTCGAAATCGGCGTAAAATCTGATGATAATGATATTTATACAATTTTTTTTTTTTTTCAAGGCATCAACATCAAACGACATTAACGACACAATTCAATGGGCTATACATTTTTTCATCGAGATGTCAGATATACGCATAGCACAATTAGCTGTTTTCAAGAAAAAATGAATTAGAAAAATAATCCTTTTTTGCGGAAATACATAATTGAAACATTTAAAAATATATACAGGGTGATTCACACATTATTCAAAAAAATTTGGGAATAGATGCGGCATGAGATATATCGTAAAATTTTTTTTTGTAAAATCCTTATAATTTCCCAGAAAAAAATTATTGAAGTTATAGTACTTCCAACCATTACATAGCTGGACAACTGTAGTCTCTAGCGTCATTTGTAATACGCGTGGAGAGCCACGAGGCCTCATCGATTCAGAATACTGAAACCCGATTGTACAATCGTCGTTGCGATAGTGTTTACAATAGCTTTTTACTAGTTAGTGTCAAAAATGACTTGTGTGTATAGCAACTCAGAGTTGATGAATATCGTTTTAATTTATGGTAAAGCAAAACAACATTTGTATTATGGTGAAGCATTTTTATGGTGAAGCAAGACAACATTTTTTGTGTTAGTTCGTAGAAACTGTGTAAGACGTGTCCAGATGTGTTTACACGACTTTTTGATTTTTTCTTTACAAAATTGTATTTGTAAGAGTCCCCTGTACATCCTATTTTTTTTTTGGATAAGTTCAGAATCACCCTGTATGATTTGTGTTACAACTGGAAAACTGTATTACGTAAAAACAGAATAAAGGACCTCTTCACAATCAACTATTTTCACAGAGAAAAAAAATTGCAGAAAGACATGGAAATGTAGTTTTTACCATTCAAGTTATCTCACAAACCCACATCTAATGATAAAAATCGTGCATTTCTTTTCTGTCGCATTTTGTTCAAGTTTTGAATTAACAGTGAAATGTTGGGCTATATGTTTTTGAAACTATCAATATTATTTTAACTATGATAATAGAACCAATATTTTGGTACTTCTCTGTGTACCTATAGTTGAGCAGTTAAAAAACTTATAACGTGAGTTTCTAATTAGAGAAAATTTAAAATCAATTATTTTTATATCAATGATTAAAAAGGAATTAAATACTATCAACTAATACTTCTTTCTAACAAATTGTACTTATGGTAGGCTGTTTTGGTCATATCTCGTTATTATTATGAAGAACCCATCAATTCCAAGATTCATATATGTGTATCTGAAAAAGTATTCTATGAAGCCTCGGGAGCAGCTACCTTAGGTGTAAATTTAGATCAAATTACCTTGCTACAATTTTGCTTACTTAAAATGTTTTGATAATAATTTCATACGGAGTTTTTTACCTTAAGCACAGAAGCCTCTAAAAATGTCTTAGACAGTTTTTTATTTTTTGTCATATTTCTTATTGGTGGTGCAAGTACTATCTATTTAAAAAATAGTGTTAAATTTTTATAATACCTACAATTAATTAAACTTCACTCTTTTGCTAAATTTGCAGCTAAATTAAATATTTTTTATGATTTAGACCGACATATCTCTACTAAAAAGTCAGTATTTACCGGCTTCTGATNGCAACTCAGAGTTGATGAATATCGTTTTAATTTATGGTAAAGCAAAACAACATTTGTATTATGGTGAAGCAAGACAACATTTTTTGTGTTAGTTCGTAGAAACTGTGTAAGACGTGTCCAGATGTGTTTGCACGACTTTTTGATTTTTTCTTTACAAAATTGTATTTGTAAGAGTCCCCTGTACATCCTATTTTTTTTTTGGATAAGTTCAGAATCACCCTGTATGATTTGTGTTACAACTGGAAAACTGTATTACGTAAAAACAGAATAAAGGACCTCTTCACAATCAACTATTTTCACAGAGAAAAAAAATTGCAGAAAGACATGGAAATGTAGTTTTTACCATTCAAGTTATCTCACAAACCCACATCTAATGATAAAAATCGTGCATTTCTTTTCTGTCGCATTTTGTTCAAGTTTTGAATTAACAGTGAAATGTTGGGCTATATGTTTTTGAAACTATCAATATTATTTTAACTATGATAATAGAACCAATATTTTGGTACTTCTCTGTGTACCTATAGTTGAGCAGTTAAAAAACTTATAACGTGAGTTTCTAATTAGAGAAAATTTAAAATCAATTATTTTTATATCAATGATTAAAAAGGAATTAAATACTATCAACTAATACTTCTTTCTAACAAATTGTACTTATGGTAGGCTGTTTTGGTCATATCTCGTTATTATTATGAAGAACCCATCAATTCCAAGATTCATATATGTGTATTTGAAAAAGTATTCTATGAATGGGAGGGATATGCCTCGAGAGCAGCTACCTTAGGTGTAAATTTAGATCAAATTGCCTTGGTACAATTTTGCTTACTTAAAAGGTTTTGATAAAAATTTCATACGGAGTTTTTTACCTTAAGCCCCTAAAAATGTCTTCAACAGTTTTTTATTTTTTGACATATTTTTTATTGGTGGTGCAAGTACTATCTATTTAAAAAATAGTGTTAAATTTTTATAATACCTACAATTAATTAAACTTCACTCTTTTGCTAAATTTGCAGCTAAATTAAATATTTTTTATGATTAAGACCGACATATCTCTACTAAAAAGTCAGTACCTATTTACCGGCTTCTGATTATAGTAAACAATGTTAAATTTACAGTCTTAAATCCAGTAGGTGTTGACTTTTGAAAGGGGGTAAGTTCATTTAAACCATAAAAATACTGAATTTAGTTGCAAGTTTATTAAGAAAGTCAAATTTACTAATATTTTAGTGACATGTTTTTTTCAAAAACTGCATACAAAAAATATAGTAAAATGATTGCTAAAGGTGTTTTTAATGACACTTATTAGCTAAAAAATGGATATTCATATTTTTTTTTGAAGGTCGATACCATTTGAGAGAAGTAAAATTTGTAGTAAATTTTACATAAAACTACATTTAATTCGGCTAAAAACACCCTGTATATAGTGTCCCGTATAAAAATACAGGATCGAGAATAGTTAGGACCGAGAGTTAAAGCTAAAGCTCATGGATTATCCTGCTGCGTCTAGAGCAAGAGTTACGGAAAAAAGGTAGTAAAATGTTATGGGTAAGTTTTAAACACATTTATATCTACTTTTTTAATGAAAACGAGACTTTTAAAGTGCACTTGATGGAAGCTCACAGTTATTTTAAGGAAAGAAACAGCTAATTAATTTCGAATTCGGTGAGATTAAACGGCGAGCATGATTCAAAGAAACTAAGAATTATTGAAATGTCAGCCGGAATAAACAAAGAAAACGTTGATGAGGTTAAGAATTACATTTCGTATTCAATTATTTTCCCGGAATATCAAATGTTTCCGTTTCTTTGAGACGCCACGCCACGAGGCACGACTTCACTGTACCTTTTGTGCCGTAGATTACGAAATTATTAATTCCGAATAAGGAACATTTCTTAAATTCGTTTTGTTTGTAGTCAGATGAAAGGAGCATGCGAGTCCGTCCGATATTCAGGCTTCAGGAACAGAAATTAAACCACCCCCTTGAAAAACTAACTGAATTTCAGGTATATACAACTTAGATACTTATTTAAGTGCTCCCGTCGAGGCCTATTAACCAAACTGTTGCCAAAAACATTCCTTACAGTTTATGTTTGAAGAGATACAGTACAGCGTATAAAGACTAATAAATGTTTTGACTTGGAACTTTTAAAAGAAATACTAGGTTTAATATGTATTCTTTTCAAATAGTAGGTAAGACTATAAACGGTAGGTATTTACTTAATTCAGTAAAAGTTTCTATAAGCATAACAGTGTACGCTTAAATTTTTAGGTAAGTATATGTTATACGAGCAAATATTATAAAGATAGTGTTTTGCTACAGATAACCAAGAAAATTCCTGAGGTAGGAAATCAACTAAAAATCCACATAACCTACTAAACGAATACCAAGCATAACATATAATGGTACGAAATACCTGAAACCAAAAGGTTTCAGCCCTTGAAAAGGCAGAAATCTCTTCGTTTCAAAAATGCCCGGAAATTCTAAAATCCACAATCTGGCGCAGTCATCTAGAAGTGCGATTGAACGTCAACTCTGTTCGTCGTATTTCACTAATCAGAACCAAGGGCCTGGCTAGTTCCCATTGTACGACTTTCATTCCCATTGTGTACAGTCTATTACATATAATCAAACCAACATTATTAAATAATATATAATAAAGTTTCGGGCTCAGACCTAGATCCTATATCTACCACCCAGGCTACACTACAGTCCCGCGACCGATACATAAATATACTTAACAGCCCAAAATCATAGACAGTCAAAGGACACAAAAAACTGTCAGGCACAGAAAAGAAGTGCTCAAAAACGAAAAAAAGTGCCATCGAGAGTGTGTCAAGCTTTAGGTAACTACAACAGGGACCGTCCTACTCTTTAAACAAGTTCCAAGCTTTAGGTGGTTTTGTGGTCTTAAACACGAAATTAAAAATCGAGGTCAGGGTTTTCCGAACCGAATGTTACTAATTTGATAACTCTTATGTCTTTGACTGACTTCCTATAAAAGCTGTATGGTCGTCTGAAGGTTCAAAGGAGCAGTGAAATTATATATGTTGAGTGCGTCAACTTTTGGGTCTATCAAAAATTACAATTTGTTGAAAAAGGCACAATCCAAAGTTGCAGTAAAAAGCGCCATCGAAAATGTGTCAAGAAAATAATAGGCAACTACAACAAAAAGTGTCCTACTCTTTAAACAAGTTCCAAACTTTATGTGGTTTTGTGGTTCTAAACACGAAATTGAAAATCAATGTCAGGGTTTTCCGAATCGAATATTTATGAACCTCGTAACTCTTATATTTTTTTCTGAGTTTCTATAAAAGTTATCCTGAGATTCAAAGGAGCAATAAAATTAGACATGCTGAGTTCACTAACTTATACGATTCCAAAAGTTACATTCATTAGACCATATCTAGTACATTTTTAATATCTGACAATTCAATAATCACAATGACAGTGACATGATGTGTCTGTCTACTTCGATGTTTAATGCTGCAAATGGAATACAATAAGGAATCGAGTTGAGTAGTTGTAAGATATATAAACTACAAAGCGTTTGTCATAATATGTTATACCTATATCATACCTCTAATTAAATGTCATAGCTCGTGAAGTAGTTGTTCCCCACAATATCAAAAAGTAATCTAGTTATTGAGAGAAAAAATAACAAAATAATAAGTTTATTAATCGAAAGGATTAAGATCTAAGAAAAAAAGTTTTACTGAGGAATGGGATAATTTTGGTTTTCAAAAAATAGAGGTTGACTCAGACTTGTAGTACAACACCATCCAAATGTACCATGCATGATTATCAGATATTAGTTAAATATATTATATATGTCGGAGATGTCTTTCTCACAGACCGAGTCCTTCAGACTTTGAAAATTCCAGAATTCTTTACTCAGGGAATAAATACCCTTTTATAAATTGTACCTAGACCATAAAATTTAGAAATAATTATTTATGAATTAAGCCGGTTATGTTATTCCCGAGTTTTATGATGGCAAGCTTGGGTTTGGAGGGACTTACGGGTCACTCAACGTACCCGCGGTCAAAGGATAGATAGCATTTACCTTAAAATTACTTTATAAGGGAATCCCTACGATATAACGAATTTGATTGGTTCATTTAAGAATAATTTTGACCTGACGAGTGAAGAGAAGTACAGAGAGATGTACTGAGAGCAGTTCTACTTGAGTGGTGGATTCGTTATCGGGCCTCTGATTGCTGTCATAAAACACCTCGAGTACTTTATTTGTAACGTTTTATTTTAAATCATTTTCATTTACGGTATTACTTATTATTTCGTGAAGATGAGTGACACGAGTAGTGATATTAACGCCCAAATTAGCCCTACGACTCCGACATATATCATTACACAGCCACACAAAAAAAAAGTTCAAACCCAAGAGAGCCACATATCATTTCCGAAGGAATTCGATGCGTTAAACACGATCCTATTCATGACTTCACATCAAATTTCGGAGAAAAGTGAAATTTTTGCGTGAAACTTGTCCAAATATAGGTCAAAACTGATTTTTTCCTAATTTTTATAGAATTTTGAGGCACTGAACACGATGCCATTAACAACCCACGCTCTCGACATTTCTGAGAAAATCGACTACTTGGATGAAAACTAGCCCAAATATGGACCGAAATTGTTCATTTCCTAAATTGTGTCAAATATATCATTTTCGTAGTATTTTGAAGCGCTGCACATGATGCCAGTAGTAAAATTTACCCATGACCTCGATATTTATCAGAAAATCCAATATTTGGGTGAAAACTGGCCCAAACATGGGTCAAAACTGATTTTTCGTAAATTGAGCCTAAATATATAATTTTCATAGTATTTTGAAGCGCTGAACATGATGCCAGTAAAATTTACCCATGACCTTAATATTTCTCAGAAAATCCACTATTTATGTGAAAAAAACTGGCCAAATATGGGTCAAAACTGATTATTTCCAAAATTATGTTCAAATATTCTTTGGAATTCCTTCGGAAATAATATGTAAACAGAACTGTCAAAATATATTCACTAAAACATTCACAAGTATCTTAATGCTTTATTTTAAATTTATTATTAACTGAAATAAAAAATATATATAGAATGGAATGGCATTAACAAATAACCAATATGATGCCTAAACTGACATAAGTCAAGATTTAAAATATTCAAACCTGTGTTACAGAATAAATGCCATTCTTCTAGACTTTTACTGAAAATTTCCCACATTTTATTATCTGGTAGGAGCTAGTAAAATATTACACATTTATAAGTGTTTTTATGCAGATGTTCCATTAGGTAAAGAGACAGAAATAGATGATTTTCGAACTGAGGTGTCAGATGTTTTTCTATTAACTTCAAATGTTTTATAACATAAGAAGGGTCGTCAAAGACGTTCCCAGGGTGTTTACAGCAGTCACCACCTTATCTTTCCGCACATCTAGTTATCGCTGAAATAATAGATTAGCCGGTTATCTAGAATAATGTAGCAAATTAGGTTGTATTATTCCCATAGCGGAGACGTTCTCCCAATCCGATACAACAATATCAGATAAGACATTTTTTAGACGCGATGGATGGCAATTTGTTGTAGAAAGCTGTTACGAAGTTCGGTACTATCGGACGGTGATCTCTCCTTGTGTAATGCTCACTATTATTACTCTCCATTCAAGAGAGACCGGTATCTGTGGAAGATCTCCCGATTACATTTTAATATTGTTCGGGTCTCGCCAGCCCAGTGCATCGCGCTTCAACAGATCTCAATTCCGTCTGCCTGCATCTGTCCGGCGTGTCACTCAGATCAGCTCTCATCTTTGATGTTTTTTTATTGTCAGCGAATTTAATTATTCCCGTTGAAAGAGACGTCGTCCGAGGTGGTGACTGTGAGAAAACAGGAACGTTAATCGAGCCTGTTGTACGGAGTGTATTAAATTGTCAGACCAACATATTGCCCTATTTATACGGGGTGCATCTTAAATGTGTATATTTATTTCAATTGTGGATGTTATGAGCTCATTTAGCATATTTTTAAAATTTATTTATATTCAGAAAGTAGGTATTATATTTAGTTAGTTAATATGAAAAAATCAAAAATAAAAAAAAATAAAAAAATAAAGAAAAAATTAAAATAATTTTTCTTCAACGATTCTCCCTGAAAAAAAGTAATGAAAACGCATCAAGGCGAAACGTAGAGAAGCCATATTGTGACGTCATACCACTCGTTAGCTGCTAGCCCACACGGCTAAATCCCACATACATCATTAAGATATATCTAGCTATGGAAGCAGACAAAAACAAATTTAAAAAAGTTTGTTAAAAAAGAAATATCATTTCAAATTTTGATATAGAAAAAAAAATATTTTACAAAATGTTAACTGTAACTGTAGATTTTGGTGCAAGAAGGAATAAGCACCGACATGTAAATTATTCAGAAGACGAAATAGAAATTTTTTAAAATAATAATTTTGTTATCACATTATTTGGCTAATTAACGACAAAAAACTGTTTAACAATAAGTTTAACTGAAATATATTAAAAATTGACGGAGTAATATTTCTTTAGAGGCCGGTAACTTTTTAAAGAACAAGATTGTACAAGATAACTGAATTGAAACGGGTTGTACGCAGACTTAGGTATTATCGGTAACATTATGCAACTCCGCAATATGCAAATTATTTGACAAGTATGACTGATAATGGGCAACTTGCAGATATTTTTTAAATGTCTAGTAGTAATGCAGTAAAATATCAAATATCTTGTTAATTAATAATTAATCATTAAAATTTGATGTGTAAATTAAATTTTTTAACTGGTGTTTGCTAACGCACTAACTTATGACGTCATTTAGTGCAATCGGGTATCGAAAAAATGAATGATGGGACAGGATGCACTGTAAAAACATTCACTCAATTTTACTCAATAATGTATCAATTTCTGTCCACACAGCGTTGTCAGATTTTTGCCAGACTACTATAACCTATATTATAAGTTACAAATACGTAAATATGTATAGGTAGCAATTTAACTATCCGTTTATTCAACCAAATACTAATCGAGGCTCAAAATATTATTGTTTTTAATTATTGTAATCAAACCACTGCATTCAAACATAATTTTTACTAAAATAACCGGATTAACGGACACACGCCACACTATAGTCTGAATCGACCTAAATTGGACAAATATGTGTAGCGCCTCATAGAATAGGGCTACGGAAAATAACAAGAGCAATTTTTGAAGGTCTGAAGATGTACTTCTATGAAAAAATAACTACGAAATGCTTCCTATATGGGAAATTCATTGAAAATCCCACTGAAACTATGATTTTTTCAAATTTTTTGCCTATTTCTCTTTAACCATAAGTGTAAAGGAAATTAGGCAAAAAAATTATCACAGATTATTAAAGTAGAGAAAAAAACCTTCAATTTGATTTTTTTAAAGAAGAATCTAGGTGCTATAGAATTCAAGTTACAACAAAATGGTTGTAACCTGAATTCTATAGCAAGTCGAGAATCTCCCCAAAAACAAGATTTTTTAACATTTTTGGTTTGTTTCTCTTCAGGATTTAGTGAAAAGGGAACCAGTACAATATTGTAGGTGTACAATATTGTACATTGTAGGTTATCAAATTAAAGTGAAAGATCTATAATTTGTTTTTTTGGAGAAGTTTCTAAGTGCTATAGAATCAGGTTTACAGTAACTTTAAGCTAAAGTACCGACATTCCGCAAAATGACCGTTCACGGATTTGACACCTTAAAAATTAAAAAATCTTAAATTGTCATAACTCCGCTTCCAAAGCACCTGGGGCCTTTTTCAACGGCTTAAATTAAGGCGCATGGACAATAATCTCTTTAGCTTGCATATAAAATATTGAAGAGTTTTCAGAAAGCTCACAAGGAGAAGTGGTCTCCTAGAAAGTGAAAGAAAATACGAAAAAGTCAAATTTTTCATTTCAAAGAACGGCAATGAATAAAAAATGCAAATTCCTCACAATGTATACATTTTCTTGTTGTTGTTGTTGGTCAAAAGTAACTTCCCTGGAAGTTTCAGAAAAAAAATAGAACTGGTTTTCTGTACTAAGCATTTGAATATTGCGAAAAACCATGTTTTTTCGAAAAATTGCAAACTTCAAATAATTATAACTTGGACAATCTTTCTTATTTTTTTAGCTCATAAAAAAGTTTTGTTGGTCTTTTTGAGACGAACCGATTGGCCACTGTTAAATTATAGAAATTTTAAATTTGTCAAGTCAAAAAATTTGAAAAAACCATAGTTTCAGCAGGATTTTCAAAGGATTTTCCATATAGGAAGCATTTCATCATTAGGTATATTTTCATAAATGTACATCTTCAGATATTTAAAAATCGCCCTTGTTATTTTCCGTAGCCCTATTCTATGAGGCGCTACAGATTTTTGTCCAATTTAGGTCGATTCAGACTATAGTGCGCCATACACCAAGCCACGAGATGACCCAATGGAGACGATGGGAATAGACAAATATAACGCAGGACGACCATAGCATTAGGTGGGGACATTTACTCCGATTTAGCTACAAGTACAAATACGAGTTTATCTGCAGTATTTATTTAATGGGGTACCTATATTTGAGTGAAAGTACTCAATTTTAGTTCAAATACATATTATCACAAAACAGTAAAATTATCAAAATACTGAATATTCAGTGAAAATCAATAATTTCACTCAATGGACTTGGTTCCGAGGTTCCTCACATGTGCGTTTTTTTAGATTCGTTTCCATCTCGTCGCCATGATAGTTGTAGGCTAGACGGTAAACGGCTGAGAAACAGGTTGTGTTCTCGGTCGCACTAAATGACGTCACAATACGTTCACGATTATGTAACGTTTTAATTTGCAGCATTAAAGAAATAATTTTTTACCACTGTTAGTTAATGTTGGTTATGGCCTACAAAATTTGCCCAGTTCAAAAAGAAATTAAATGTTCGTGCAAGTTGAATATTCACGGTTACAATGAAAAAATTGTGACGCTTTTTGTGTGATGTGTGTATTTTTCCACGTGGTGGATCAGTTGTAAAGCAGCATGCATACTTCACCGAAAAACTAGATTTATGCATGTCAGACATGCGTTAAATGAGTTTTCGACAAAAAATAAATTATTCCATTTTGCAGTTGTCGGAGTAGATGTCGATAGGTAGTTGTTTTTTATGCCGGCGTGTAAATTTTGCAGCTTGATTAGCCGGCCGGCGATATTGAAATAATGATTGACCGTCCATCACGATCCGCCGAGATTATTGGTCGTGATAAATATGTTGACGTTGGTATCAGTCGGTGATGGGGACATATATTATTTACAGCGCCGATTGAAAAATGCGATGTACCCGGCGTCACGTGCGAGTTTTCCGTTTCCATCATTTTTAATTGCGCCATAAATTTGCCGGCATGTTTTGCATAACATCGGGTACTAAATAACTGCGAAATGATAATGAACTGAAGCCGTGAGCCAGATAAGAAAAAAATCCATAATTCAAATTTCCCGGGACCTGAAGAGACCAAACTCGAAGCCGAACGGAAAAATACATTAGACGTGTGACTGTACCTACTAGGGTTAATACTAAAACGTGAAAGTTCAGAACTGAATTGCGTATAAAGACAGGTTTAACTGTTTGAGTGGCTTGTTCCATGGCAAAGTTCGATATTTCCTAGATACGTCTTCAAATGGTTCATAAAAGAGACGGGTTCACTAAAATAGTTATTCTTGATTCTAGGTTGCGACGTATTGCTTTTGCAAACACCAGTGAGCAAAAAAGTTTGTATCAGACACAAATTTTTCAGGACCTGCTTCGAATTGTTAAAATAGAAGAAGGAAATAAAAAATTTTGACATATATATTTATTATACAGGGTGTCTCATAATTAGCTGCCAACCCTGCACAGGCCGATTCTATGATCAAAACTAAGTAAAAAAGTTCATATGAACATGGGTCCGGAAATGCTTCCTAAGGGCACAGGGACCCATTGAAGAGGGAGGAATGGAAATCATTTTTTTGCAATATCTCTCAATCGCGTTGTGATAAATGAATGAAATTTGGTATACACAGCTAAATTTTTGATGAGCAATTTGATGGGCTAATCCATTTATTTCCACAAGGTCCATTGGGGTGGGTACGGGGGGGCCCTTGGTACTTTGCGTGTGTAACTTTTTCATCTTTGACTTTTTAACAAATTGGACAGCAAATTCCGTTTTCCCGAACTGTTTTACGTTAAAAAGGTACTCTTGTTTCAAATCGTTATCTTTAACGGTTTCTGAGAAAATCG